>NC_089589.1:27057714-27357714 GCF_019320115.1 Miscanthus floridulus | reverse complement strand
TTTTACGCCATGTTCAGAATAGAACTTTAAATCATTTAACATGTTTACAGGATCTAGTAAAATTATAATAGTTTGAAAAGGTTGTTAGAGAAAAGGATAAAAGTTACATATGTTATATGTTATTTTCATGTCTAACTCGATGAGATATTTAAAAAGTTACACTCCTATCACCTAATAATAGGACTTCTGAAAATTTAGAACAAAATAAATTAGGCAACAAGAGAAAGCCTAACATGTCCAGTCCTGATTGGCTTTAATAGTACAGGCTATAAATTGCTGATTCTTTATCAGACCGTGGAGGATGGGACTTGGTCTTGGAGATATTAAACCTAAGCACCAGACGCTCTTTGCAACGAAAGGATACAGTAGAGTAAAAGTTTAGAAATCTTAATCTGATGACCATCTAAAGAGTTGAGGCTCTACAAAAAATCTATAGAGTTGCGACCACAAGTATTAGTAACAATGTAATAATGCTTGTACATGAGCTCTTACGAAACTTCACAAGCACCTACAGTCATTTGTGTAATGTAAGATTTTTTTTAAAAAAAAATATTACTACATCTTACTAACTTTATTATTGTTTGTAGTTTACGCTTATTCCTTTTAGGCTTTTATTTCGCATGTTCTTTATCATGCTCTGTGTTCATGATTCTTTAATGACATTTCACTACTATAGAAATGGATTTCGCCAACACTATTTTGATTCTATTAGAAACATCGGTAAAAATATATCACCTCCGGTAATTGAACCATTGATAAAAATGGCTTTGACCACCATTTGAAAACCGGTTTTGAGTATATAGCCGGTCAGAAACCCTAGCCCATTCTCACTCCCTCACCGACACCCCACCTACTGACCACCTCTCTCTCCCTTACTCGAGCACTTCCTTCCGCCCCCTCTCTCCCTCACCAGCACTCCCTCCGGGCCCCCTCTCTATCCCATTGTAGCACCGCGGCCCGAAGATCGGATCTGCCATCGGCGCGGGGGCAGACACCACCCATGGCCCTCAGCAGCATGGCGGACGCCGCCCAACATAGAGATGGACCTCGATGTCACAATCCTGGCCGCTAGGGGCAGCTAGCGTAGACCATCATGGACGACTGCAGGCACACATGACACGTGTATTTTTTAATTATTTTTATTCAACTTTCAATATCGGTTTCAATGTGGCGGTGATGAAGGTGAGCATCACCGCCGAATCGCAAAACCGGTGGTGATGGTGGTTTTCAAGCAAGCGGTGATAATGTTTGTGTAGTAGTGTTTTGAAAGTGGTTTACAGACCCTAGATTTCTAATATTAATGCTAAAACAAATAACTATTTTGTACAACCATGCGCATAAGGGCATCTTCAGTGTAGATTTTCTTTATGTGGTTTCTAAGAGTGCCACATCATTTTATAGGTTTAGGTTGATGAATGAAATGATTCCTCTCAAGACACAACTTTATAAATAGATAGTAAAGCAAATGTGAAGAAAAGGCTCAAGATTACCGACATCTGAATAGATAGTGTAGCAAATGAGCATGCATGAATGTGTAACAAAATAAAGCTATAAATTAACTTATACGAACCTGCTTCTTGAGCAAAGACCAGGCATCTTCTTGCTCTAATTTGTTGACATGGTGGTAGGGCACCTCCGCCATCATGCCTTTGGCGACCATGTCATGTCTTGTGGTAACGAGGACACAACTACCTTGAGCTAGGATGCTTAATAATGGAGTTTTGAGGACACCCTCCCATGCATGGTGGTCCCAGACATCATCCATCACCAATAAAGTCTTGCAGTCCTTCAAGGCTTCCTTAAGGGTTCGCTCTAGTGCGGCCTTTGTGTTTATTGGTGCTTGATGGTTTCCTTGTGCTTCAGTGATAGCTCTCTCTAATAGATCAGCATCGCTAAATTCTTGATTGACACTCAACCATATTCTCTTTTGAAACTCTTGTTTGATGAAGTCATGATTAAAGATCTTCTTGGCAAGGGTGGTTTTGCCAATCCCTCCTACTCCCACAGTAGCATAAACCATAACATTTCTATGTTCATGTACATTTTTGTCCTTCTTCGTGAGCAAATCCACAAGATTTCTTGTGTCCTCCTCGATCTTCTCACCAACCACACCTAACTCATCCTCCCCTGTTGTCTCACGCCTAGCGCGAACGGAGGATTCTACCTTTTTTGTGTTGTCCTCATAAGATGCAAGGTTAATGAAGTTGAAGGTTTTGCTACGCTTCTCAATGTCATCTAGCCTCTCATTAAGACTTTTCATGCGATTATCGATGTCATGAGCATGGAGAGGATTCCTCATACAAAAGAGCAAGGGATTGAAGCAGCCCATATCACAGCTTTGACCCCGTTCCATCGCCTTGAGCTGGCACAAATCAAGGATGTTGGTAGCATCATACATGGCATTCCTAAGCTCTCTCACCCATGATTTCACACTCTCGTCGCTGATGTTCCTCTTGTCAGCATCGGCGAGGAACCTCTTAAGGTCCCCAAGCTTCATCCCCATCTTTTTTATCTCACCGGGAACACCTAAGAGCAGATGCACCTCTTCCTTAGACATCTCCAACAACATGTCTTGGAGGTAGGATGCTAAAGCATCCAGTACCACCGCCATTTTTGCTGCTTTGGTATCTACAAAATCGAAATTAGATAAAAAAATTACGTGTTTCGTTTTAAAGGAAAGGTAATCTTGATTGTAAAAGTACCGAGGCCCCTATAACCTTGGCACTATTGTTCAAAAGGGAACACTGCAACAGTAGATAGGTACTAGAATAATCACATTTAAATGATAACTGAGTACTTTTGGTACCAGATCTGGCGCATAGTAGCAAGCTAAAACGATAACGGAGTTAACAAATTAATGAGTAGCTAGCAGACGAGAATATGATGAAGTTTGATCTATGGATGATGTTGAAATATTATATACATGGGCACCTAAAATTCGAAAGCAGCTACACCAATCTCAAGCCGTCACCCTTGTGTGAGTATATTTGTGAGTGGAAGAAGAGTATAATATCTCCAACAAAAACTAGAAAGAAAGAAAGAAAGAAAGGAGCGCGGCGAGCGGGGCGGCGGTGGCTTGTGGGGGATCTTCGGTGGCTGTGCTCCTAGGCGGATCTAGGGCGTGGATCTCCGGCGGCCGCGCCTCCTCCAAGCACGGCACGGTGCCCCCTCCCTCTCCCTCTCCGGTATGCGGCGAGCAGAACCTCCTCTCCTCCACAACCAGGCGGCAGGGAGCAACCCTCCGGTGGCGGATCCGGCCGCGCTCCGACCTCCTCCCCCCTCCCACCTCTCCCTACGGCGCAGATCCGGCGGAGAGGTGGCCTACGGCGGCGGATCCGGCGGGTTGGTGTCCGGCGGCTGCGGATCCGGCCTCCTCCCCTCACTCCATGGCTCCACGGCGTGTATCCGGCGGCCGAGGTGGCCTCCAGCGGCGGAGAGGCACCACAGCAAGCAGCGGTGGCCGTGGCGGCCCGTGGATGGGCTCGGCAGGCCCATGGATGGGCTCGCCTTGCCTGTCCACAGGTTTTTTCTTTTTTTTGTTTTTTATTCGATTTACGGAGGAGGGCATCAAACCGTCTCGGTAAAGGTCCCATTTACCGTGACCATTTGTTCGAGGCGGTTGTGATGCCCGCCTCGGTAAATCCATTTTGCCCGCCTCAGAAAATATTTTGTGTAGTAGTGAGGGCCAGGTTGTGTACTTTTGGTACCAGACCTGGCACCTTGATTTGCATCAAGGTACCAATCTCAACCCGTCACCCGTGTGTGAGTATATTTGTGAGTGGAAGATGAATAACATCTCCAATAAAAATAAGAAAGAAAGAGGACGGAAAGAAAAAACAGAGAGAGCTGGGAGAGACTAGGCATATGCACCTTGATTTGCAGCGGCGAGAGAGAATGCTGTGTCCTACAGTTCCTTGATCTGTTGTGGAGTGGAGCAAGTGGACTGGCCGGGCCAGGCTGGGGGTACATTTGTCACAGAGATGCCAAATTGTTAGATTTGTGGTTGATGTATAATAGTGTATATAAACGAGTACACAAGTTTGAAAGTAGATCTTGGACGCAGAGCTAGATACGCATGAAAAATTGAATGCAGAGAAATAAGGCGTCGAGGAAACGGACCTGTTGAGCGATGGCTGGAACTGGAAGTACGTTGGACCAACTGCAGGCGTGATTTATGGAACGGCACCTGCTGCCTAGCAGTTGCAAAGGTTGGAGATTGGCCGGATCTGCGACTAGGCGTGGAACGGCACCTGCTGCCTAGGCGTGGTTTGCAGCCGGTAGAGAGAGGATAATCTGTGTGCTTCAGTTCCTTGGTCTGTTGTAGAGTAACGCAAGAGGACTGGCCAGGCCGCGCTGGGGTTTACAGTCATCGATCACCATAGAGATGCCGAATTGTTAGATTTGTGGTTGGTGTATATATATAATAGTATATATAAACGAGTACACAAGTTTGTAGTAGATCTCGGACGCAGAGCTAGCTACGCATAAAAAAAAATAATTGCAGAGAAATACATCGTCAAGGAAACGAACCTGTTGAGCGATGCCTGGAAGCCTGGAACAGGAACAAATCCCGGCGTGGTTTGTGGCAACTGCTCTGCTTGACGGACGCTGGCGGAGGTGGTGGTGAATGGGCTGATGGCCAGGGTTGCTGCTAGCCGGCGCCGGAGGGGGCGGACAAGCTGAAATGGACTTAAGCGAAGAACAGAGGAGATGTGAGGTGGTTAGCGACGACTAGAACTGCGGTTGCTTCTCTCGGCAGCTTGAGATGAGGAACGAAGGCAACTTTATAGTTGGCCATGGTCGCCCAGTTAACTGAGCTGAGCTGGTAGTGGCAGGCAGAGTCTGAACATCTTCAAATACTTCAAATAAGTTATAGTCTAACAGATGGTATCAGGGTCAATAATTTTGATATAAATTTATCTTCATGCAAATTCGTATAAAAAAAATTATGAATTATTTTTTTGACCACACTTCTTTTCAGAAACGGGCTTGCCACCTCTGTTAATTGTTATGTCTAGATCCTAGTTTTCTCTTTAACCATTCGTATGAACGCCTTCTTTTATTTGCTCATGTTACTAAAAAAGAGTTTAGGTCCTAGTAGTATTGCTTTCCACATGTTGATTAAGTTGAAACACAGCTTGCACGCCAACGCTCAATACGTTGAATTTATTATAACACACGATTATATTTGTAGTAGTATTGTTTTATATAACGTAGAATGGTAAAAAATAAGTTACTAATATTGATATTACATAATTTTTTATTCAAAATGTATCAACTTATTCGGAATACCAAATTATGAAATCTATTATCATGGAGTGTTAATATAAATTAAAATTAATAATTGGTGATATTGCTATTGATTTGGTAGGTGAACATTTTTCCATGTTTCATAATCTATTAAAATAAATATTTATCCTATGTATACATGTGAAAGATAATATTATGCTTAATTTTAACTTCATGGTTGTTGAATGTTAAATTATTTTTTTGTAATAGCATATATTAGTATTTAATGTAGATTTGAGAATTTTTATTTGTTTCTTTATAATAGCCGTGGTAGAAAAAATATAGAGGTGTTACATTATATGCTATTTCATAATAGCGTATATGGGTATGTTGAATGCAAACTTAGAGGTTACTTTGCATTATCCTTCATATTGATAGAGGTGGTTAATTTATAAAATTATCGGGGAGTATTTTAAATTATCTTTCATAATGGCAGGTGTACGTAATTTAGATACAATGTTAGAGAATTATTTCGAATTGTCTTGATAATGACAAAGGTGGATAATTCAGATGTAATGTTAGGGGATTATTTTGAATTATCTTTAACAATGACAAATGCGGTTTATTTAGATGTAAATTTAGGGGTTAGCTTGAATTATTTTTCAAAATAACAGAGGTGGGTAATTTATATACAAGTTTATGGGGTTATTTTGAATTATCTTTCATAATGGTATATGTGGATAATTTAGGTGCAAGATTCAAAGGTTACTTTATGTATTTTTCATAATAGCCAAGGTAGGTATTTTTTATAAATGATAACATATCCAATGGCTATTATCAACGATGACGATTAAAGTTTATCAAATTAATGGTTAGATGTTTCTTATTATTGTGAGAGTTTCTAGGATCTATTTTTTGACTAGCACGTCAAGCGAGAATTAACGTGGTGCCTTTAATTACTTAATAGTAGAATTAGGTCTTGAGTTGGTTTTTGATAAATATTTTTTTTTACCAAGAGACGTTTGAGGTCATAATAATAATAAATAAATTGGTCTGTTACTCCTCAAAACTCTTCTTTCCATTGTCTTAAAAAAACAGATGAGAGACCCACACACACACGGGAGACTCTCGCTCTGGTCATGCCCCTGTCGCGCGCCATGCGCTGAGAATGCAATGCCGATGGGGTTGTTGGAGGGAGAAAGGCACGCAACTTTTACTTTTGTAGAGAAAGCGCCACATGCAGATGGGATTAGTCGATTACCCTTTTCCTTCATAATTCTGGTAGTTTGATCATGCGCGTCCATGGCTAGGTGCCTAGGTGTGAAAGAGAATGATGCCGCCCATGCTGGCTTTAACTTTTCAGTACATTCACTTCCTTATATAACCAAAAGTATGGTCGGAGATTAGCTTTTAGATAATTTTTTTGTGGAACGGCGCCTGCTGCCTAGCAGCTGCAAAGGTTGGAGATTGGCCGGATCCGGCCGGCCTCGGTGCAGTGGCTACTGCTTTGCTCGACGGAGGCTGGCAGAGATGGTGTGTACGTTAAGGGCTGAAGGCTGACGGACTGGTGACGGGGATTGCGGCTAGCCGGCGCCGGAGGGGGCGGATGAGCTGGAATCGACTTGAATGAAGAAGGGAGCTAGGAGACGTGAGGTGTGGCTGCGGTGGGTACGGTTGGCTGCTTCAGTTGGGGATGAGGTGTTGGGCATGGCCGCCTAGTTCACTGAGCTGGTAGTGAACTAGTGGCAGACAGACTATTTTTTTACTCTGAACAGCTTCATTAAATACAAAATTTGTCGACTATAAAGTTAGATCGCATCAAGCTCAATAATTTTGTCATACAACATCTTGATCTAACTTTATATGAAAAAAATATGGAGTTTTCAAGACAAGTATTTAAAAAACGAGCTTTGTGTACTGCACACCTTCACCGGCGAAGCTACATTGGGGCCATAGAGGGCAATGGTCCCCCTTGCATGCATCAAGTTCCGTCATGTGCAAGTGCGTGTATATTTCAACACAGTCTGCTCGCATGGCTGCAGGATCGTCATGTGCAAGTGCATGCATGTTTCCACAGTCTACTCGCATGGCTGCATGCATAGCTATTTTATTATCTATTACTCCATTCACATATTAGTGGCCTATTGGTTCCAAAAAAGTTTTACGATATCACGGCATCTAAGAGCAGTCTATAAGCAGCTCCAACAATCGACTTTTGAGCTAGCTCTAAGCGTTTTTAATATTTTAATAGAGGAGAGAGAAAAACAAACTCTTGATCATTGCCGTGTAGGTAGCTTTTTTATTTCTCCCAGGAAATATTTTCCCACCAACACCATGCCACACGTCCTTTTTTCAACCCTACTCTTTCCCGTGCCGCCACCAAAGGTGATGCTCTCGGCCCGACCTAACACCTGTCCTGTCCTAGTAAGGTCCATTCAGTGCGCCTGGTGAGTCACTAGACCTCGTTCGGTCTCCGGTAGTCCTCGCCCTCTCGTCCCTAGACCCCATCGTTCGGTCTCCAGTGGTCCTCTCCGTCGTGACCCCATAGCTCCTCACACTCATGCCCCCATACCTCAATCGGTTGGAAGAACGGTGGATATGACTGAATAGCGAGTGGATCCCATATACCAGTGTGAAATTTTTTCATTTTTAACACATTTTGTAAACTAATTTTAAATCTAACACTGTTTTTTTTTCAAAACTAAAACTTTTGGCCGCGCCTATTGCCATGGCGTGGAGAAACGCCTGTGCCGCGCCATGCATGGTGGCGCGGTACGAGGATGACGTGGCGACGATCGGGGCTGCTGACCGGTGACGTGGCATGGTCTACCGCGCCACCGATCTTGGCGCGGCACTGACGCGCCATAGTCCACGGCGCGGCAGGATCAGGTAAATATCGCCAGCGAGCCGCCCCTGCCCGCGAGCCATCTGCCCTGCCTCCTGCCTGCCCTCCGCGCCCGATGCGCCGCCGCCGCGCCCGCCCGCCCGCCGCCCCCGCACGCCGCGCAGCGCCCGCCCGCCTGCCGCCCCGACGGCCGCCCGCCCGCGCCCGCCCACTCCCGCTGCGCAGCGCCCGCGCCACGAACGCCGGCGCATCACGGCAGCCGGCCGCCCGCTCATATCAAGGTAGCTTCCTCTCTCGATTTCATGTTATTATGATTGTTATTTTAGTTAGGTTAGTGAATTTGTTAGAATTTGTTAGTGACTTAGGATAGTGATTTAGAATTTGTTAGGATAGTGATTTAGAATTTGTTAGTGAGTTAGGATAGTTATGGTTTGGTTAGGTAGTTAGGGTTTAGGTTATTGTTAGTTAGGATTTTGGGTTTAGGGATTGATTATGTATTTATTATTTAGTTAGTTTATAGTAGTAAAGGTTGTCAGTATAGATACTAGTTTTCAAGTGTCGGTACTTAGTAGTGCGTGATACGACGATTTGGATGACTTGATGAAGTTTTGTGAAATGCTTATTTTTCTAGTGAAGTTGTTTAATATGTCTGTTAATATTACTATGAATATATACATGTGCTTTCATATTGTGTTCGTATTGCATAACAAGTAGTTCAAATTTTGCAATGCTACATAATGTTATTTTGAATATTGTTAATTTAAATACTCTAACCCTTTGTTTATCAATTTGTAACAGGATGGCCCCTCCCATGCAGCACCCGTTGTATCCTCTTCTTGAGGTGGAGTACGACGACTAGCACCGAGCACACATCTTGAGTGACACCGACGCAGAGGTGGCCTTGTCTCCTTTGAGGCCCCGCACGCACACCAGGGCGCACTAGTGGGACGAGCGTTACGTGTCGTACATACGGCGTGCCGGCTTCCTCGAGATTGTCCGTGTTGTCAACTATGGTCTTCCGCCCCTTGACCCAGCACTACTTACTGCAGCTGTAGACATGTGCGAGTGCCTTCTTTGTACGTAAACATTATTATAACAAATTTGAGGCAACTAACAGTCGTTCTATTCTTATAACAGGTGGACGCCTGAGATCCACACGTTCCACCTACCTTGTGGCGAGATGACCTTGACCATGCAGGACATGAAGGTTATCTTTGGCCTTCGATTGGGGGGACTTCTAGTGACAGGGATAGTTGACAACGATCACTGGAGGGAGCTGGTGGCTCAGTTCACTGGCTTTCTTCCACTGGACGACGAGGCTTCCAAGAAAAATAAGTGAGCTATTCAAGCCTATTTAATACTTGCATTGCTTTCCTGCAGCCATCGGGTCTCATTTTCTTTGGTCAATTTTATGAAAAGTTCTAGTGTTTCGTCGTCCTGGATCACAGAGCACTTTGATTACTTGGACCCACAGGCTAATGAGGCTCAGATCGACAGGTTCGATAGAGTGTGGCTCTGGCACTTCCTTGGTGCTTTCCTTTTCCTAGACGCTTTGGTCAACACCATTTGCTAGATCTTTCTTGACATACTACACCAGCCGTGGGACAACATAGCGGCATACAGCTAGGGCAGCGCAGTCCTGGCATGGACGTATCGATAGCTATGCGTTGCCTACCATCGCACCTCAGGGTATGCGAACCTTGGGGGTTGCTCCTACCTACTCCACGTTTGGTGTTGGAAACGATAGCCCATTGGGAGGCCTCTTGCTACTGGTTTACCGGTAAGTACTTTGGTTCACTATATTCCTCGAGGCAATTACATATGATGAAATTATTAATGGCTAATTCATTATCGTGTTCAATGCAGTAATGGATCGGGCAAGATACACTCTCTACAACTCTGTATATCTGGACGGAAGCAGAGTTAGTCAGAGGGAATGCGAAGCGCAAGTACAGGGAGTACACGGACGGTCTCGATGTCCTGACACAGCACCAGGTTACGCTCTCTTTACTATCATATACGTGTCTTGTTCGATGTATACTATATCACAACCTAACTCAATGCAGTAATGGAAAGATGTTTTATTTTTTTTCTAAAAATTCTTTGCCGAGTGCCCCTTGCCGGCGCTTGGCAAAGTTTGATTTTTTTTTAAATTTCTTTGCCGAGTGCCCTCTGGCCGGCACTCGGCAAAGTTTGAATTTTTTTTTTAAAAAAATATTTGCCGAGTGCTATGGTCATGGCACTCGGTAAAACTGGAAAAATGGTTTTCCGAGCGCCTATTTTTCCAGCTTTGCCGTGTGCTGTGACCATGGCACTCGGCAACGGGGTCCTTTGCCGAGTGCAACACTCGGCAAAGTGACCAAAAACGATAATTTTTAATTTTTTTGTATTCCATCGTGACAAATAAATTCATACAAACATATATCACATATATATCTCATCCATTACATATATATATCTCATTCATCACATATATATCTCATCCATCACATATATATCTCATCCATCACATATATATCTCATCCATCCACACATATCATATCCATCACAATATATATCACATATATAATAATAAGTGCTCAAGTCCATCCAAATAAATCCACAAGTCCATCACAAGTCCATCAAAGTCCACAAGTGCATCACAAGTATATCACAAGTCCATCACCAAGTGAACAACAAATGAAAAAAATACAACGTGCACTCATCTCGGCCACTACGACTATGGTGAAGGCCTAGCTCCATCATTCGGAGGTGCATGAGGTGGATTATTCGAACCACCGTCAGATGGAGACTGCACAAAGGAGAAAAGATTACATGTGAGACAAGATTATTTGGATAGCTAATCTAGAAAGGTAGAGGCCATATAAGCAAAGCACAAGCGAAAGTAAAAAACTTTCATACTCACAGGAGTTGCTACAGCTACAGGACGCGGAGGCGAAGGTGGAACCAACAGCCCAGCTAGCAGAGAGAAGCCCACACGTTGCCCAAGCCCTTGTAGGAACTCTGTAATGTTCGTCAACCTCTGTGCCTGGGCCTGCCGCTCGGCCCGCTCGGCCTCTAGCTGGGCCGCCATCCTCTGGTGCCCGGCCTCTAGCTCCTGACGTTGCCTCATTTCTTGTTCCAGCCAGGCCTGCAATATTTCACTCCAATGTTTCAGTAATGCAAAGCTAATTAAGGTGTGTAAAGATCAATGTATGACATATCCAATGGCTATTATCAACGATGACGATTAAAGTATATCAAATTAATGGTTAGATGTTTCTTATTATTGTGAGAGTTTCTAGGATCTATTTTTTGACTAGCACGTCAAGTGAGAATTAACGAGGTGCCTTTAATTACTTCATAGTAGAATTAGGTCTTGAGTTGGTTTTTGATAAATATTTTTTTTACCAAGAGACGTTTGAGGTCATAATAATAATAAATAAATTGGTCTGTTACTCCTCAAAACTCTTCTTTCCATTGTCTTAAAAAAACAGATGAGAGACCCACACACACACGGGAGACTCGCGCTCTGGTCATGCCCCTGTCGCGCGCCGTGCGCTGAGAATGCAATGCCGATGGGGTTGTTGGAGGGAGAAAGAAGGCACGCAACTTTTACTTTTGTAGAGAAAGCGCCACATGCAGAAGGGATTAGTCGATTACCCTTTTCCTTCATAATTCTGGTAGTTTGATCATGCGCGTCCATGGCTAGGTGCCTAGGTGTGAAAGAGAATGATGCCGCCCATGCTGGCTTTAACTTGTCAGTACATTCACTTCCTTATATAACCAAAAGTATGGTCGGAGATTAGCTTTTAGATAATTTTTTGTGGTTAGCGGAGTAGAAAAAGTGAAGTCGATCTACAATGAGTCAACGACTGGCAAACTTTAAGTAAGCGCGTGAAGCATGGCTGTTTGATTAGCATCAGCATGTTTACTACTAGTGTTCGTTGGGTCGTTGCTGGTAGGCGGTCGTTTGGAACAAATATATAGATCGGCCTATTGATCCCTCTATTACTTCTAGACTTAACAAACTAGGTGCATCTATTAGTACAAATAATGGTTCTCCTCCCTCTTTTCTAAATTATAAATTATTTGGACTTTTTTTTATGGTATCTAGTAGACATAGCATATACCTAGGTGTACAACAAAAGCTATACATACATACAAAAGCCGAAATGACTTATAATTTAGATTGTAGGTAGTACTATTTTACCCTCCATTACCTTCAGTTAAAACAAGTTATATAGGCTAAAGGTGTCGCTAAGAATAACCATAACCGCAACAAGTCTTCGCTCCAACACTAATCTCGATGAGGACAAAGAAGACATCTTAGATGCATAGTCAACCACTAATGTGTGATTTTGATGAGTGCCACTAGATCAAGGCCTTGCGAACATTTGCTGTGGGAGAGGGGGTTATCGCGCTATTGGGGATCGCGCAACCCCCTTGTTCCTCCTGGCGGTAATCCTCCCTGCACCCCGCCCTCCACCGAAACAGAGACACCTGGGGCATCAGAGCACACGCCGCACACCACCACCACCACCACTGCAGCAATGGCGCGCGCCTTGGCCTGCCAACACGGTTTCCACCGTGGCGCCGCCCAACTCCACCCCCAAGGCGTCCCCTCCCGCCACGGCTCCCAAGGCCAAGGCCACCTGCGCCCACTGCCTCCCGGCTGGTGGCCGAGCCCGCCCACGAGTGGGAGAGACAGAGAGAGATAGAGAGCGCGGGAGGGAGAGGAAGCGGGGTCGCGACCATCGCTCACCACTACTATAGAAAGGATTTTCGTAGGGTCTCAAATGGCTTTTAGAAAACCAAAAATTGGTGTCTTTCTCGAGATTGAAACTCAAGACCTCTCTACCAGAGTACTACACACTAGTTTGTGAGTATATATAGGACGCTATTTTTTTTGTGCATCAACATTTCATAATCTTGCATTTAATATTTTAGCCCCTAAATGACTTCAAATGAAAAGGTTTCAACTTTATTATGAAATATTAAAGATGGGAAAATCACGATTAAGAGAAAAGAGCGCGTGAGCGCGTGAAGCAAGCATGGCTGTTTGATTGGCATCAGCATGCATGTTTGCTAGTTCGTTGGGTCGTGGCTGGTTGGCGGGTCGTTTGGAACAAATATGTAGATCGGGTTATTGAGCCATCCTATATCATGTCTTTCCATCCATTTATGATCCCTGTGTTATATATACGTTGAGGAGTTGTTGCCGCCTCACCAACTAGCTCGCTTTTTTAATACAGCATTGCTCGCTTTTTGAAGCCAGCAGCGAGAAGTCACAGTATATGGCTGAGCTCATCGTCGTCAGGTGGGCAGCCATCGCGTCAGCAGCCTCCGCATCAGCTACGTCCATGCCCGGCGCAGCACCATCAATGTCTTCCTCATCCCAATCCACAAGCTCCACTTCAAAAGGATCCTCCAGATCTAGCGCCGATGGTGAATTACTGGAGGCAGGGGAGGTTGGTGATGCCAGATCCGTGGGTGGGACCTCTGGATCCAGAGGCACAGGCTCAGAGGTGGGCTTTTTGGTGGTCGCCGGCGCCGAGTTGGCCGCCGGCGATGCTGGGTGGGGGGGCTCTCGGTCGCTCCGTCGTGCCTTCTCCTCCACTCACAGTATATATCCAAAAGCCTTGGGTTTATGTCCGTCAAGTATCCAGGGAGTGTTTCCAGGACGGAGTCCGCCCTCAGCTCGAGCCTCTGAAGTGCAGGCAAACCCTCCAATACCTTCAACTCCGGGCACAGAAAGATCACAAGGTTCTGCAAATTTGGCAGATTGCTGATCCTCTCCAGGGCAGGACATAGACCCACAATAATTTCCAAACCAGAACCAAAGTTCTCCATAGCTTTGGGTGCTCATGATGGTGTGGTAATAAGAACTGTGGAAACAGCAGCGGCTCGTCCGGCCCGTGCTTCCCCCGCAGCTCCCAGAACGGGCGGCCAAGAAGCACCAGGAGGCTTCGGATGCTCCACAGGGGCGGATCTCGCCGGATCAGGTGGCATCGTCTTCAATGCAGAGTTCGTCTTCGGCTTTGGATGCTCCTCGGGGACGGAACCCGTCGGATCCATGGGTGTCGCCGTCTTCGAGGCTGAGCTCATCGTCGTCAGGTGGGCAGCCATCGCGTCAGCAGCCTCCGTATCAGCTACGTCCATGCCCGGCGCAGCACCATCAATGTCTTCCTCATCCCAATCCACAAGCTCCACTTCAAAAGGATCCTCCAGATCTAGCGCCGATGGTGAATTACTGGAGGCAGGGGAGGTTGGTGATGCCAGATCCGTGGGTGGGACCTCTGGATCCAGAGGCACAGGCTCAGAGGTGGGCTTTTTGGTGGTCGCCGGCGCCGAGTTGGCCGCCGGCGATGCTGGGTGGGGGGGCTCTCGGTCGCTCCGTCGTGCCTTCTCCTCCACTCACAGTATATATCCAAAAGCCTTGGGTTTATGTCCGTCAAGTATCCAGGGAGTGTTTCCAGGACGGAGTCCGCCCTCAGCTCGAGCCTCTGAAGTGCAGGCAAACCCTCCAATACCTTCAACTCCGGGCACAGAAAGATCACAAGGTTCTGCAAATTTGGCAGATTGCTGATCCTCTCCAGGGCAGGACATAGACCCACAATAATTTCCAAACCAGAACCAAAGTTCTCCATAGCTTTGGGTGCTCATGATGGTGTGGTAGTAAGAACTGTGGCCCAACACGCTTGATGGCTAGGGCGCTTTTAATCTTTAGGAACTCCAAGCTGGGGAGCTGCCACAAGCCATCAGGTAGCTCTGTGCAATAAGGCAAGTCATCCATCACTAAATTCCTCAAGCTTCCAAGGGACAAAATTGTTGTCGTTATCATCCACTTTGGAAGTCGTTGACCAAAGTACCCTTCGATTGCTAGAGTTTCTAAGCAAGGTGGAGGGCAGAGCTCATCAAACACCTTCTCGATTTGTTGCTGCTCTTCCTGTTTCACCAACCGGTGAGCACCTCCACTTCTACTAGTGCACTGTAAGTACAGATCGCTGAAGCACACCTTTTCACCAAGCCTGGCTTTTATAGCAAATGAGGAAGAAGATACATTCTCTAGGCCATGTATAAGAAGACACATGAGCTGGTTCAGGGGTCCTAATTCTTCCAAACTACACCAATCACCCTCCACGTGGGCTGGAAACACCCCCCCCCCCCCCCCCCCCCCCCCCCCACCCCCCCCAATGCCCTCAAATTAGTTAGGCCGCCGAAACCCCTGGGTATATTTTTTATACCTGAGGCACCAAGGCTTAGATACCTCAGCTGCTGTAACTTTCCAATGCCACAAGGAAGCTTCACCAAACTTCTACAATGAGAAAAGTCAATGCACTGTAAGAATTTCATCTTGGCTATTTTTTCTGGCAGCCTAGATGTGTCAGTGCCATCTAGACACAAATACCTCAAGTGTTTGAGTTGGACCAAAGATTTAGACAATGCATCAAAATATGTTTGTTCTATATGTAGGGTCCGCAAACATGGAAAACATGACATTGAATCACCTGGGTTGTTCTTTATTTTCCCAACTAAAATTAGTGTTCGTAGTGATATATGTGCTTGCAGGGAACTCCATGCTAGCTTATTTGACTCTGATCCTTTGTTTTCTAGTGATAACCGAATAATATTTTCTGGAATGCTATTAATGGTTGGGCCAGCTTCACTTTTCTGAGTTACCAGTGCTTCATCTCTAGTCAAATACTGAGCAAATGAATGAACAATATCATGCATATTGCAAACTCCATGGTCCACATACCTTGGATCTGGCTCTAGAAGGTTCCTAGCTATTAATTGGTCATAGTATTCTTTTCCTAATACTTCTAAATCTTTTGAGTTTCCATGAACAAATCCTTCACTAATCCACACGGCAACAACTTGCTCATCCCAGAACACTGTGCTCTTGGGGAGGAGGGTGTAGTGCAGAAAGCAAGACTTCAACCCAGGGTTCAAATCTTGATAGCTAAGGTATATTGCATAGTTTAGCTCTTCAGGCATTTGGGATACTGACCATGTAGAACCATTTAGGATTTTTGTCGAGTCACTTCGCCAATTTTTTTTTTTTGGCGGAGAAGGCCTCCTATTACTTTGACAGCAAGAGGCAAACCATCACATTTTGCTACAATCAACATTCCAATGTCCTTCAATGCATCAACCTTTGGTTCGTCATTGTTTTCGTTTCTGACCACCTGCAGCAGCAACTTAAGCTTGTTAAATGAATGGAATATGTAGATATAAATACACTTGGTCATTTAATTGGAAGGAAAATCAAGTGCTAGTAAACGATACTGTGTGCAGAGGCAAAATTCACATGCGACGTTCTAAGCGTATGACCGATGTACCAGTCTACTAAAATAGATGGAAAAATCATCGTATATGTATATCACTATGGTGCAATTAGGTGATGTCTGTGACTCTGTGTACAAGAATAGTGTTCTCATCCGTCACTATCATTACCAACTCTCGTATCCTCTATAGTCACTACCTGATGCTTATAGTCACTCCAATATTTATCGTATATATTTTATTTAATTTTTTCTCATTTTATTAAAAAAAGGTTGTACAGTACGCCAGATTACTTCATCACTACCGACAGTGAGAAGTGATAAAAAAAGTACAAAATGTACGCTAGATTAATGCATCTTCACTGCCAGTACCCGACAATGATAAATGATAAAAAAAGCAAAAAAATATGTCTTCACTATTTAAACTCAAGATCTCAACATTCTCTTGAGCATCTATACCAGCAGAGCTATACAACACTTGTGACTATACAACTGATGTTATTGTTTTAACTACACAATTTTGAATCTTATATTGCATAGTTGATACTCTAAATGATCTCAAATGAAAAGGTTGTTAACTGTTGTAGATCTCATCGACTACTAACTCTACTATTGACTTTGTCTCCATTCCACATCATTAACCATCTCAAATCCCATTGGAAAACTTACATAGAATATGTTGATATGTAAACCTAATGAAATACAACTTAGATTAACAAGATCTTAACTTAGACTAAACATGATCACTAACTTATCTTAATGTGGAAACTAATCTTAGATACTAACTAGAACCTGTGAATGCCATCTGCGTCACTTGAGATGTGATGGAGTTGATGTAGATGAAGTAGGTGTACTGATCTTGACCAATTGAGAGTTAGAACTCTCTCTTGGTGAAGAGCTTGGTGTAGATCTACAGCAACAGTACGTGGACATGGGAGACGGAATTCCTAAACCCTCCAGCATTTTAGTGACTGGTTATGTGATTTGTTTCACATGGATGGAGCCGCCAGGGGCGTCTCTTCTTATTTATAGATGCGCTCACTACTACAGAAATTTTAATGGCGGCGGGCAAAAATGGTTAATGGAGGCGGGCATTGCAACCACCTCCAATCAAAGGTCACGGTTAATCGTGATTTAACGGAGACGGTTGCCCTGCCCATCTCGGTTAATCCATTAATGGAGGCGGGCGTATTAGGGTGCCCGCCTCCGTTAATCGTTTTAAAAAAATAAAAAAGCCCGGGTGACCCAATCGAGCCCACCGTCGAGTCCAATCAAGCCCACCGCCATCGCGTCCACGTTGCCGCATCTAGCTTGAGGCTCCCCGCCGTGGCCAGATGTGGACCCGCCGTCACCGGAACGGGCCCCGCGGTGGCCGGATCTAGCCCCGCCGTCGCCGAATCTGGACCCGCCATCGTCGGAGAAGGACCGGCCGGCTGCAAATCTGCAACGGGGAGAGAGGGACGACTGAGGGAGATGAAGAGATGAGGAGAGAGGGAGACAGGGAGCACTGATCTACCTCTGCCGCGCATCGTTGGGAGGACGAGGGGGCCGGGGGCCGCGCATCGCGCTGCAGAGGGAGGAGGGGACCGCCCGCTGCACCGGTGGAGAGGGAGGAGGGAGCTGGGGCCATGCTGCCGCCCAGATCTAGGCCCGCGAGCCGCTACCGCCGCGACAGCCGTGGTCTCACGAGGAGGGAGAGGGAGGGGCACTCGGAGGAGACGGCGGCTCGCGAGGGGGAAGGGAGAGGGAGGGGCTCAGTCTGAGAAAGAGAGGAGTGAGGAGAAACCCTAAGTCTCCTTCTATTTATAGTCAAAGATGGTTATTGGGCTCGCTTGGGCCTATTTGGCCTTGGCCTTTTTGGAGGCGGGCATTATAGTGTGCCCGGCTCTGGAAATTGTCTTATGGAGGCAGGCATCTTTTGCCAACCGCCTCCAAGGCGGTTGCGCAACGGTGACCACCTCCGTTAATACATTAACGGGCCAACTGCCTCGGTTATTGAATGATTAACCGAGGCGGTCGTGTTCCGTTAAACATTAACCGAGGCGTCCGCTCGGGAGGCTGGCTTGGCTATGGATAACGGAGGCGGGCAAAAAGGGTGCCTGCCTCCATTCAAAAAAGGGCGCCACCACCTAAAAGGAATCCTATAGTAGTGGCTGTGGGCGAGGGGGCCGAACCCTAGAATATCTAAGGGTTGCCACTGATCACGGCATATCTTATTTAGTTGGAATTAAATGACAGGTGGACCAAAAACTTAATGCTTAATTAATCTTGTAATTAAGTTCGGGATTAGTTGAACCGATCATATTCCAAAATTCTCCAACTTGATCGAATGGCTAATGTACTTATGCAACTAATGTTTGCCTTACACTTATGTTCAAACTTAGTACTATAGCAAGACCAGACCAATGTGTCGTCAGCAGCATTAATCGTCACTGGGACCCCATTACCCATAGTTCACTGCAATACCTTGCTAGAACGCTTATTACTTATTGGGAGTATATGGCCCTATTACTAGGAATCAAGTTAGAAACTCTGCACTAGAACCCAAATTGATTTGCGCGCTCATAAATGGGATAAGTGTTAAGCCTCAAATAATCAAATATGCTAGCATCAGCTTAGTTCTTATTTTTCTCAAGCTTAATAATTTGATCCTGGGTTCTTTCTTTCACAACATTTAATCAATGTGCTTGGCATCAACATTTGATCTGTTGTTACTCAAAATAATACTGCAACTTAACTGTAGGCCTGTAGCAGTATGTCAATACTTAATCTTGGGATAATATCTCTTAAGCCACATGGCCTGTCGCATTCATTCTTTAAACATGCCACTAATTTGATCTCATCTTAATACTAATTGTGCACATTCTATACATACTGAAGAGTATTGGCAATAAAATAATTCTTAATTCTTATAAGAGACATGATGATTATTTTGGTGCCTCATCAATAACTTAAAATTCTTTAGCACCTTCCAGTGGACTTATTCTGGATTAATAAACTAATATTTTGCCAAATATCCCAATGCCAAGACTAGACTAGTATTGACTTTGAGCATTTTTAAAGTTAATAACCGCCGAAGCATATGGAACGTCTTCCTCTTCCACCGTTACTAACTTATTCTTAGAACATTTGGGATAATTAAACTTAATGCATTATGGAAACAGACAGGCATGGCATTACTTATTCAAATTCTATCACTTATGCATTACTTAATATGCTTTTCATGATAGTCCTAGTAGTCATTTGGTCCTGTATTGGTGTATCTCAATGCCCAGAAACTCAGAGGCTTCATCAAAACAAAAAAAAATTGGGCGAGTAGAAAACTCTTATGTGACATTGCCACGTGTTAACTCAACTTCACCCATGTAGAGTATTAGGACGAGAAACTTTTCCACCTTTTTCATATAAACATAATTGTCCACTTGATGAAATTCTAAACCATAGTGAGGTATGTTCTTAGTTTTAATCTTACAAAAACTCCCTTTGAAGTCATGCTTAAAATTGTAGACCCTTTTATAGCCTACTGTTTTGACTTCATTAGGAAACTTATTAACACCCACATTTCATATATACTTATGGACCTAAGCTCATAAAATTGCTTAGTTTAGAATAACAAAATTCCTTTTCTGATGTGACCATTTTATATATGTATCACGGATCACAAGCAGTTTATTAGCAATAGAGGTTTACTTATGTGCCTAATTATCAACTAATATTTGCTACATATATCTGTTGTGGTTTACTAATTGACTCTTGAAAATCCACAATAGAAATTGTAGTAATTTAAATGGAGGCATAGTAATGACTTATGGCACAAACTGAGATATTTATGTCTTCTTGAATCATTGATACAGAAAACTAAGCCCGTATCTCTCCAAAATTTATTCTTCCTACTTTTTGAGCTCCCACTGATTCTTGCATTCTCTAGAAACACATCATATCTTAAGAACTTAGTAAAACAATTATAACAGTAGAAACACAATCACTTGGACTTTGCTCCCACTGATTTTTGTGTTCTCTAGGAACATAATCCCTTGGATTTATCAGGGTGCCATATGGATAGCTCATTTACTTAGAATCTCATTTCTTTTCCTTAGCTAGACTGTACTTATGTCTTCCTGAGGTTTTACCCAGTAAAAACTTTTATGATCAAATGTTCATCAATCAGCGTTGGCCAGAATGACAAAACATAAGCCATATAAGTCTCTAAAAACAAGCTCTATGAACTAGTCTAATCAGCGTTGGCCAGAATAAACTAGAACAGAAAATTTGGTGGACATGCAAACACGAATCAGCTTTGGCTAGAAATAGTGAAAGCAAGCCATACTAAAATTAGCGACTAATATTGGGCTTAGGGACAAAAATTTGAATAAAATTTATTTCTGGAGTCTCATGCTTTATAATCTTATTGAATAGAGCATCTCTTTCCTGATGAGACAGTGCATTTTCCCCTTCGAAATGTGGCTTAACTATAGTGACACATTTTCGACAAGCTCTCATCATCTGGCTAAAGATTGACTTAAAGATAAAACAAACATAAGGAAAACTAATATCACAAGAAATAAATCTTTTTGCCAACTAATAAGATGAATGATAATGGAATAAATTTGAAGTATTCATAAACTCCAAACTCAAGAACATTTGTTCAAAATACAAAAAGTATCTCAAACTAAGATGACTTAAGCATCATTAAGGAATAAATTTTAAACTAATCTAAATGCGAAGCTCCAAGGCTCGACTTCATCTTTATTCCATCAATGGTTCCTTAGACTTTTCTCCCCTTCCTCCCCTGATTACTTATGGTTTGGCAAAACCTGAGGAGAAATTAAGATGTGCATTACTGCACCTTAGTCAATCCACCATATGTTGGGTAATATCTTAAGTAAAACTTATGTGACAACTTAAGTTACCTGTCTTTTGAAGCCATTCTTATACTTATCATCATTTTGGTAACTTGCAAAATTTGCAGACCATTGGAACCTTATCACTTTGGGCATGTTTGGTATGGTTTTCTGGCATAGAACTCATAAGGCAATTTACCATAAACTCATTGGACACATCTAATCCAAGTGCCTTCAATTCATAAGCCATATCAAACAAGCTTTTAACATGGTTACCTAGACCACTTATCCCATCATAATGGGAATTAATTAACTTATCAAAAGGAAAACCTTTTCTAAAGTTTGCTTTTATGGAGTTGTGAAGCTCCTTAGCACATAATCCCTCGGAGTTCTTTCCATTAGAAAGAAACCTCATGATCATGTTAACTGAGAGCGAGCATCTTATTATCATTTTGGCAATCCTGTCGGATTTCTGCCATTTTTCTAATTTTGGGATGTACTCCTTCATCCTCTCAGCATAATACTCATAAATAGGAAAAGGAGCATGTGGTTTTTCCTCATGAAGAGCATAATCAAGGTCCAACTCCTTGAGAATGGCATGCACCTGATTATTCCAAGTAGGAAAATTAGTGCAACTTAGGGGTTCTATTTTACTTATATAGTCTGCATAATTTACTACAAAATTTGAAGCAAAATAATGTCACAATTAGTAAGCTGTATATAAGATGTACTCAAAGCATGAAGTTAAAACAACGTTGGTTAGAAATTAATTATGAGTAATCTCCATTTAAATTTCTCGTTGGTTCCATTTAACCATAGACCATCTTATTATACAGTGGTGGATATATTTATATATATATGAAAACTTATAATTGAATGCAAATTCATGCAAAACTTAATCTCAGGGCATAAATGCTCATGAAAACATAAATTAATACTGGAACTGAAGCTAAAACTAAGACTTAGAACTTATTCAAATAGTGCATCCGAGTAAATTGTACTAAAGAAAAATTTCTTAAACTTAAATATTCTGAGCAACATATTCCCAAAACATACCTAAATTTAACTTAAAAATTTACTAAAGAAATACTTAAGATATATATATATATATATATATATATATATATATATATATATATATATATAGGAATATACATCATTATTAGGGCATTAAACTTAATTTATGAACTTAAAGTAATAATTAAGTTGCTGATAATAAAACTAAAGCTAAAAATACTAAACATAACGAGGGCACTAAAAAACTCAAAACTCAATTAAAGCACTTAAAAAAAGCACTTATATTGAATAGCCGAGAAAACTTACACTCTAAAATTAAAACTTAGTTTGACTTTTAAAGGATAGGCCCAACAGTAGTCCAAAGGTACTGTGTCAGGCCACGGCCTGCTTATGGCCAAGCCGGACCAGCCAGCTCCCCCCTTAAAAACATAATAAACAGCCCACTTAGAAAACCCTAATGGCTGAGATGATCTTATTTATTGACTCAACGGATAACTAAGATTTAGCAAAACTCATGGGTATAAATACCCATCTAAAATCTTATATCCAATTACTCATTTCTTTTTGCTCCTTAGCGCAGTTGCCACACAGGGGAATTCATAAAAATCAGTGAGCAAGTTTATTTGAGTAGAAAATAAACTCATAATTAATAGAAAATTAACATTATCAGCTCAAAACTTAACTGAAATATTTAAATGTACGATGATAATAAAAATAATAAACAAAAACTCAATTTCGCCTTAATATAATGTGCTCCCCGTGCGTGGCCTGTAATGGCCCATGCGGCTGCTTAAGCCTGCTCGGCTTTCCCCAAAACCCAGCAGCGGCCCAACTCATGAAACAAGTAACGTGAGCCGTTGATCTTCAACCGACGGCCACAATTCATCGAGACCGCAAAAAGCAGTATCAAACCCGAATGGAAACCCTACTGGCTCAGCTCATTCATTCACTCGCCCATTTCTCTCCCCATCGGCTGCTGCTCCTTGCTTCTCAGTTCTCACACCCCACAGCACTGCTCTCGCTCAAAAACTCCGGCGCCACGGTGCTCGGCTCGCCGGCGCATGCGTGCGGCAGAGCCGCGCGCGGCTCCATCGAGCTTGGCAGTCGGGGCGCCCTCATGTGATGCGGTGGCAGTGGAAGCCGAGCCGCGCGATGGCGGCGACAAGCCCTCATGGACGAAAGTACCTAATGGTAAGAGGGGGTGAATAGCCTATTAAAAGTTTCTACAACAACACTTAACAAACCGGTTAGACAAATATGAGGCGAAGCGAGTGTTGTGCTAGCCTACTAAAATGCAAGCCACCTACCGCAATTCTAGTTTCTATAGTCTCTATTCACACAATGGCTATGTCACTACACTAAGTTAGTGAGCTCTCAAAGACTAACTAAAGAGTCTCACTAACCACGAGTCCCAACGCAAGCTAGCTCTCAAACCTAATTACACTAAAGAGCTTAGCTTAAACACTAGGAATGTAATACAAGAGAAAATGGCGATGATTATACCAACGTGTTGAGGTATAATCCAATCACAAGATAGAGCCAATCAATCAATCACAAGATAGCCAATGAAATTCTCGGACAAGGTGACACAAGATTTTTTACCGAGGTTCACTTGCTTACCGACAAGTTAGTCCTCGTTGTGGCGATTCAGTCACTTGGAGGTTCACGCGCTAATTGGCATCACACGCCAAACCATCAATAGGGTGCCGCACAACCAACACAAGATGAGGATCACACAAGCCACGAGCAATCCACTAGAGTACCTTTTGGCTCTTCGCCGGGGAAAAGTCAAGAACCCCTCACAATCACCACGATCGGAGCCAGAGACAATCACCAACCTCCGCTCGACGATCCTCGTTGCTCCAAGCAGTCTAGGTGGCGGCAACCACCAAGAGTAACAAGCGAATTCCGCAGCAAAACACGAACACCAAGTGCCTCTAGATGCAAACACTCAAGCAATGCACTTGGATTCACTCCCAATCTCACAAAGATGATGAATCAATGATGGAGATGAGTGGGAGGGCATTGGCTAAGCTCATAAGGTTGCTATGTCAATGCAAATGGCCAAGAGAATGAGCTAGAGCGGCCATAGGGCTTAAATAGAGAGCCCCCACGAATAGAGCCATTGGCTCCTTTGTTCAGTGAAACACGGACTGACCGGACGCGCCGGACAGGTTGACTGGACACAGGAGCCCAACGTCCGGTCGTCCGATGATCGCCATGTGTCATCAGCTTCAAATATAGAGCGTCCGATTATAACGGCTAGTTTGCTTCGCGCCACGCGTTAAGTTGCTACCAAATGCATTGCTCAAAGTGACCGAACGCTCCACCACTGGAGTCCGGTCGTTTCCAGTAAGGTACCAGAGGCGGTTTTTCATGACCGGATGCTCCGGTGCGTCCGCTCCTCTTCCTCTTCTCTACGTGCCGCCACGTCAGTAGGACCGGACGCTGAACAACATTCAGCCAGAGTCCGGTCACTTTTCTTCTCCGAGTCCGATCACAGGGCAAATCGAGACCGAGAGCTCCCTCTTCTTTTATAATTGACCGGACGCTGGAACCCTGAGTCCGGTTGCTTCAAACTCAGCGTCCGGTCACTGTTTTTCAGTGACAATCACCTCCTTCACTTCACCAACTCCTACACCCTTGCTCAAATATGCCAACCACCAAGTGAATCACCTTGTGCACGTATGTTAGCATATTTTCACAAACATTTTCAAGGATGTTAGCACTCCACTAGATCCTAAATGCATATGCAATGAGTTAGAGCACCTAGTGGCACTTTGACAACCGTATTTCGATACGAGTTTTACTCCTCTTAATAGTAGGGCTATCAATCCTAAATGTGATCACACTCGCTAAGTGTCTTGATCACTAAACCGGAAAGCTCCTATCAATTTCACATTTGCCTTGAGCTTTTTGTTTTTCTCTTTCTTCTTTTCCAAGTCGAAGCACTTGATCATCTCCATGGCATCATCATCATCATGATCTTCACCGTTGCTTCATCACTTGGAATAGTGCTACCTATCTCATGATCACTTAGATGAACTAGGTTAGCACTTAGGGTTTCATCAATTCACCAAAACCAAACTAGAGCTTTCAATCTCCCCCTTTTTTGTAATTGATGACAACCCTTACACAAAGATATAAATTGAAATTTAATTGAATCCATGTTGCTTGCCCAAGAATATTTACCATGTGTAAAAGGATATGGACAAGTTTCATGAACCCCAAATGGTAGCTATTGCTCCCCATACATATGTGCTAAGAGTTTGGATTGAAGCTTGCACATATGTTTAGATAGGAATCTTAGGAGTCAATGTCTACCAAATGATGCTAAGGTATAAGAGATGGACCTTTGAAGCGTGATACCAATCGGTGTGCACCAATATACCATCCTTAGCACCATGAGTAACTAGACATCCACAAAAACTAAAATACCCCATGAGATCAACATTAGAAGTAAGGGTCTAGATTTCATAATATGAGCATGACTCTAGTTATTTAACCTATGCATCCTAGTTTTTCATTTCATCATTCCAACCTACAACTAGCATACACCACACAAGCATGGATATTGAAATTTAAAACTTGTGCCATGCAAGCAAATATATGAAATGCACATTCAAATGCACCATACAAGTTCATGAGTTTGCTCCCCCTACTTGTGCGCTTAAAATTTGAATTGATCCCCTTCCTTTGTCATATCTCTCCCCCTATGTCAAATTCTCCCCCTATTACTTATATCTTTGTTTCTCTCCCCCTTTGTTGTCTTTTCACTATCTTTGTACGCTATTTCTCCCCCTTTGTCATCAATGACCACAAAGGTTCAAAATGTAGATAGGCTGAGATTATCAATGTCAATCAATGAGGTGAGGATCATTTTCCCAAATTTGGTTCAATCTAGAATACTTGCCAAAGACATTTAACTCGGTTTGATCCAAGGACAAACTTCTTCACACCTCCAAATAAGGGTTATCTTGTACCATGTTAAGTTAAACAATTATAGCTCATTTTCTAGATCAAACACTAGGTTTACAAGCCCACAAACATGTCATATGCTACCACTAGATCAAGTCAAGCATAAAAGCAATAGTGGTACCATACAAGCATCAAATTTATTTTATTTTCATGAATGAGCCTATTAAAAGTGAAAGATGACTAGATGCACTAAACATGTCCTTAGCAAGGATGTATGCCATGCCAATCAACTTTTACCTTGGAATGCTTAAAGGAGAGGCATGTCATATAAGTGGGGGGGGTGCATCAACACATATTTGAGAAATCCAATATGTTCAACTCATTCCTTAGCTTGCAAAACCTTTTCTCATCCAATGGCTTGGTGAATAAATCGGCAAGTTGATCTTCGGTGCCTACACTCTCAATGCAAATGTCCCCTTTTTGTTGGTGATCTCTTATGAAATGGTGTCGGACATCAACGTGCTTTGTTCTCACATGTTGAACCAGATTGTTGGTTAACTTGATTGCACTCTCATTGTCACATAGCAATGGCACTTTCTTGAACTTGATTCCAAAGTCACTCAAGGTGGCCTTCATCCAAAGTATTTTTGCACAACAACTACCGGTGGATATGTATTCGGCTTCGGCGGTTGATAATGCAACACTATTTTGCTTCTTTGATGACCATGAAACAAGTGATCTTCCCAACAATTGACATGTGCCTGAGGTGCTCTTCCTTTCAACCTTGCATCCCACATAATCCGAGTCGGAGTAACCAACTAGCTCCAACTTTGCTCCTTTGGGATACCACAAACCAATATTTTGTGTATGCTTCAAGTACCTCAATATTATCTTTGTAGCCTTCAAATGACTTTCTCTTGGTGAGGCTTGAAATCTTACACACATGCATGCACTAAACATGGCATCCGTCCTTGATGCGGTCACATAGAGTATTCTTCCAATCATAGATCGATACAATTTTTGATCCACCATATTTCCACTTGCATCACTATCCAAATTGCCATTTGTTCCCATTGGTGTGCTAATGACTTTGCTATCACTCATGCCAAACTTCTTGAGCATGTCTTTAATGTACTTGCCTTGACTCACAAATGTACCATTCTTCAATTGCTTGATTTGAAGACCAAGGAAGTAACTCAACTCTCCAATCATGGACATTTCAAACTCATTAGCCATCATCTTTCCAAACTCTTCACAAAAGTCTTGATTGGTTGATCCAAATATGATGTCATCAACATAGATTTGCAACACAAACAAGTCTTTGCCAATCTTCTTTGGGAAAAGAGTGGTGTCAACCTTGCCCATCATGAACCCTTCAGAGAGTAGAAAGTCTCTCAATCTCTCATACCATGCTCTAGGTGCCTGCTTCAAGCCATACAATGCCTTCTTCAACTTGTACACATGGTTGGGCTTCTTGTCATCTTCAAAACCAGGAGGTTGCTCAACATATACTTCTTCATTGATGTAACCATTGAGAAATGCACTCTTGACATCCATTTGATAGAGCTTGATGTCATGGGCACAAGCATAGGCTTGCAAGATTCTAATTGCTTCCAACCTAGCAACGGGGGTATATGTTTCTCCAAAGTCAAGACCTTCAACTTGTGTATATCCTTGTGCTACCAAACTTGCTTTGTTCCTCACTACAATCCCATCTTGATCTTGCTTGTTACTAAAGACCCATTTGGTTCCAATCACATTGTGTCCCTTTGGTCTTTCTACTAATTCCCATACTTGATTTCTTGTGAAGTTGTTCAATTCTTCATTCGTAGCATTCACCCAATCAACATCCTTCAATGCTTCATCTATCTTCTTTGGTTCAATGGATGACACAAATGAGAAATGCTCACAAAATGAAATCAATCTTGATCTAGTTTGCACACCTCTTGAAATATCACCAATGATAGTGTCCAATGGAAGATCCCTTGCAATATTGGTTGGTTGGAGTATTGGAACTTGATTGCTTGCACTTGCTTGATCATTGGGTTGAGATAATGTACTAGCCACTTGATTTTGTTCATTGTCATGAGAGCCATTTGTACTAGCTTGATTTATATCATCTTGCTAGTTTGTGTTAGAGAGCACTTGTACTTGATCATCTTCATCATCATTCATTTGCCTAGGCCTCAATTCACCAACATCCATGTTCTTCATGGCATTTGAAAGTTGAATGTCTCTAACATCTTCCAAGTTCTCATTCTCATCTTGGGAACCCTTGGTTTCATCAAATTCAACATCATGAACTTCCTCAAGAGTACCACTATCCAAATTTCAAACTCTATATGCTTTGCTAGTAGTTGAGTATTCAAGTAGGAATCCTTCATCACATTTCTTGTTAAACTTACCCAGTCTAGTGCCTTTCTTCAAGATATAGCATTTGCAACCAAAGACCCGGAAATATGTGATGTTGGGCTTTCTACCATTCAAGAGCTCATATGGTGTCTTCTCTTTCAATGGGTGACAATAGAGGCGGTTGCTACAATAGCAAGCCGTGTTGATAGCTTCAGCCCAAAAAGATTGACTCACATTGTACTCACTAAGCATAGACCTTGCCATATTAATGAGTATTCTATTTTTCCTCTCAACAAGGCCATTTGATTGTGGGGTGTACTTGGTCGAGAATTGATGTCTAATTCCAAATTCATCACACAACTCATCAATTCTAGTGTTCTTGAACTCACTACCATTGTCACTTCTAACTCTCTTGATGGTTGTTTTAAACTCATTGTGAATACCCTTGACAAATGATTTGAATGTTGCAAACATATCACTTTTGTCCACTAGAAAGAATACCCAAGTGTATCTAGTATAATCATCTACTATCACAAAGCCATATTTGTTTCCACCGATGCTATTGTATTGTGTCGGCTCGAACAAATCCATGTGCAATAATTCAAATGCTTTACTAGTGCTCATCATGCTTTTCTTAGGATGGGTGTTTCCAACTTGTTTTTTGGCTTGACAAGAGCTACAAAGCTTATCTTTCTCAAACACAACATCTTCCAAGCCTCTAACCAAGTCATGCTTAACCAATCTATTCAATTGTTTCATTCCAATATGACCAAGCATTCTATGCCATAACCAACCCATGCTAGACTTAGTGAACAAACATGTAGATAATTGAGCTTCACTAGCATTGAAATCAACCAAGTATAGATTCTCATATCTAAAGCCTTTGAAGATCAAGTTAGAGCCATCTACACTTATGATCTCTACATCATCTACCCCAAATATGCATTTAAATCCAAGATCACACAATTGAGCCACAGATAGCAAATTAAAGTTCAAGATCTCTACTAGCAACACATTGGATATGCTCATGTCATTGGATATTGCAATCTTACCAAGCCCTTTGACCTTGCCTTTGCCATTGACACTAAATGTGATACTATCATAACCATCATTGCCATTGGTATTGATTGAGTTGAACATTCTTGCATCACCGATCATGTGTTGAGTGCACCCACTATCAAGTACCCAATGCCTTCCAACGGCTTTGTAATTGACCTACAAAAGAAGATCAATTCTTCGGCGGCGGTGGGATTCTCCGGATCTTCTATCTCAATCTTGGTCTCCACCACTTTCCAAACCTTCCTATTGATTGACTTGATATATGTTGTCATCTTAGCCTTCCAATAGGGATAGTTTGAGCCATCAAATTGGGGTGGCTTCTTGGTGTTGTTGATTTGAGCTATTTTGACACCGAAGGTTGTTAAGCCTCAAATCATGGTGACCTCGGCTCTAATACCACTTGAAAGGTCCTAATGGCTAGAGGGGGTGAATAGCCTATTAAAAGTTTCTACAATGACACTTAGCAAACCGGTTAGACAAATATGAGGCGAAGCGAGTGTTGCGCTAGCCTACTAAAATGCAAGTCACCTACCACAATTCTAGTTTCTATTGTTTCGAGGGTGGAAGGACTCTAGCGGCAGGGAGCCAACGGCATGGCATAGAGGCAGCTGCAGAACCACGGCGCTGGGTGGGAGATTAGGGCCTCCATTGCCGCCGTTGGCCCGAGCGTCCGCGCTCTTGCCCTGAGTTGCCAGTGCCAATGCTTTCCTGCCACCGAGGCCCGTCGAGTCCCTGCCCCGCTGCCCCTCCTTGAAAAAGGGGAAGGATCCTGGCTCCTCGAGCTGCCGGGGGCTTTCCATTTTGTTAATGGGCGAGTCAGCAGCCTAGGGGCTCGGCGATTCTTTGCACCGATGAGCTTCGCTGAGCGCCGCAAGTCTCGAGCGGGGATCAGCTCCCAAACTCTGGTGAGGCGGGGTTGACCTCGCGTTCACTATGCCTATCTACATGCCATGGAAGCTCGACTGGGGGCCCGACCGGGTGACCGTGGCCTTTGCTACCGTGGTGGTGGGTCGGTAGTGGTTTTTGCCGCCATATATTGTAATCGGGTCGTTCCCAATTGATGAAATGAAATTACTTTTGTGTGTAATCCCATTTTGCTCTTGAGTCATGCTTAGAGACTTGATCCCTCGTTGGGCTGGGTTATTACAACAATGGCCTCATTCACCAAGATTGCCGTGCCCGTGCTGCTAGCAAGTAAGTCCATGAGAACCCCGGGTTTACGGTCGTTCCGTACCTAGTCATGTCCCCAGAGGGGAGATCCTCCGCTTCCCAACTGAGCCACTCTTATAGTTCCCAAGCCCATCTATCGGTACTCGAGGGCTCGCTGCCTCCCTCATTGGGTCACCACGAGCGGCTCAAGTCAGTACTCGGGCATCATTTGTCACAACGGTTGGGGCGCTCCTGGGCCCGGCTATAGCTATGTGGGCTCACATCCCTAACGTCCCTCACACTTTTAGTTGCTTCGAGCGACCTTGAAGCCTGGTGGGCTAGCCTTGAACCCTTGGCGATGCCTCTTCTGGGGGGGGCCCCGGACCGACATGCGGTAGGGTGAAACGATCCAATGAAGGATCAGGAGATAGGCAAAAATCTGCAAAGAAAATGGAATGGACACAAGAGAGGGGAAAGAGGACATAGCTGGTAACATGATGGCTGGGGCAGCTCCGTTAGCACCTTGCCGATCTCTCGCCTACTCCTCCTGCTCCATCACCTATCCTTGCCTTGCTCAAGAGCCTTTTGTAGTAGCCCTCCATCTGAAAAGGTCAGCAAGTGGTTAGCTTAGTTGATCCTCTGGTGAGGCCGAGCCATCTTTGGGATGGCTCGGGTAGGAAGACAACGAATAGAGTAGACAGAGGTAAGCGAAGCAAGAGGGTCAGGGGATTGGGACTTGTCTTGGTTTTTCTTGTTGGAGAGGTAGGCTAGCGAAGGAGGTTGGTAGGCGGGCCATGGCTCGGGAGGTGTCACTACTAGGGGGTTGGCTCGATGATGGCCTTCCCTCATGGGGAAAGGTCAAAACTCACCTCAATCGGGTCAGCCCCTTTTGGGGAGCCGAGTGCCTGGATGGAGGGGCCAGCCGAGCCACCACTGCTGCTAGAAGTCTTGACTGCCTTGCCGGTGCTCGGTCGGTCGAGCACCGCCACCGTCTTGGACACTTCCTCTGCCAGTGTCCTCCCTATGTCATGGCCAGGGCCATCGGGGCACAGGGGCAATGAGCGTGGCCGCTTGGGCAACGTAGTCTTGCTCGCAGTAGTAGGCTTGCTCGAAGCTGCCCTCAATGATGATGACCCCTTTGGGCCGGGAATCTTGAGCTTGAGGTAGGTGTAGTTGGGGACATCCATGAACTTGGCGAAGCACGATCGACGGAGGAGGGCATGGTAGATACCGAGGAAGTCAACAACCTCGAAGGTGAGCGGCTCCTTGCATAAGTTGTTCGGCTAGCCGGAGGTGACGTTCAGTCGGATGCGCCCAAGGGGCACAACTTCCTTCCCCGGCACAATCCTGTAGAATGGCACCTTGTTGGGGCGTAGGCTGCTCTGAGGGATGCCCATATTGTCGAGGGTGCTGGCGTAGATTATGTTGAGGCTGCTGCCCTCGTCCATCAGCACCTTGGTGAGGCGCGTGGTGCCCACGATTGGGCTGACCATGAGCGGGTAGCGCCTTGGATGGGGGACATGATAGGGATGGTCTTCTTGGTCGAAGGTGATGGTCGTCTGGGACCACCAGAGCCATGTCTTGGTGAAGCAGCGCTGCTAGCGGGATTCATATGCCAAGGAGCCCCTGAAGATCATGAGGTAGCGCTCGGCCTTTGGAAACTTGTCTTCCTCCAAGGCGCCGTCCGCCAGGTCGCTGGCCTTTAGGGTAGGCTTTTGGGACTTGCCTTGTTGGCGGAGGGTGCTATGGATGTAGCCCTTCATGGTAGCGTAGTCCTTGAGAAGATGCTTCGCTTGCCCCTTGTGGAATGGGCAGGGGGACTCAAGCGCCTTCTCGAAGTGCTCTGGTTGTGCAGCACGCCCGCGAGGCTGAGGTCTAGTGGCATGGTCGGCCGCGGTGACCATCTCCTCCCCGTGGTGCTTTCGGTCCATGTTCCACCTATCACGGCATTGTTGGGACGAGGCGGGACCGTCGACGCCATCACCACCACTGAGGTGGCCGGTGGCCTTGGCTTTCCCACTGAAGTTGGCCTGGATGGCCTCCTCGCCAATGGCATACTGGGTGGCAACATCTAGGAGCTCCGGCGTTGTGCACGGGGTCTCACGGCCGTAGCTGAAGGTCGCGCCTCATAGGTCACGCCGTAGCTGAAGGCGTTGATCACGTCGGCGTCGGTATTGTTTGGGAGCTCATTGCGCTTCTTGGAGAAGCACTGAATGTACTTCTAGACGGTCTTGTCAGCCCTCTACTTGCAGCTGCGGTGATCCCAGGAGTCCCCCAAGCGGGTGTAGGTACCCTAGAAGTGGCCGATGAAGACCGCATGGAGATTGCCCCAGCAGCGGATGCTGCTAGGCTCGAGTTGCTTGAGCCAAGCTCTGGTCGAGCTTGACAGAAGCAGAGGAATGTACTGAAATAGTGAAGTCATCATCCGACCCCTCGGCCTTCATGGCGAGGTAGTAGTCCTCGAGCCAATGGTCTGGGTTTGTCTCGCCGTTGTACATGGAGATGTGCATCGGTGGATGAAAGCGCCTGGGGTAGGGGGCCGCCCGAATCGCTGCCCCGAACGCCAGGGGGCCAAAGTGATCTGGGATGGGGTCCCTGCCCCGTCGCTCAGGGGTACGGGACTACGCCTGAGCGTGGCACCTAGCCTCGATGGTGTCGCGGACGTCGCGCTCATCGCCGATCCGGTGCTGCGTGGGGACGCCGAGGAGAAAGGTCATGCCTTCGCTCCTACCGAGGCTTGGCGCCCCGGATCCACGGCTGGTCAGAGCTGTTGTCGGAGGTGTCGCCGCTGCTCCCCACCGTATGTGGGTGTGAGACTTGGAGCGCCCCCCCGTTGGATATGGCCATCGTCTAGGACGGCCCAGAGAGCGCGGTGTGGCACCGAGAGGCTAAACTCTCGGCCTGCTACTCGAGGGCAACATGGGAGGAGTTGCTTCACCTCGTTCCGCCACTCGTTGGTATTCGGGTCGGGCGTGTCGGAGATGTGTTATAGGCGGCAAGCGGTGGCCGCCATGTTGTACGCCGTGCGGGGGAAGCAGAGGCCACTGGGAGCCCCCGTGCGGGAGTCGTGGTCGTCACCGAGAGGGTGCACGGTTTGCTGCCACGCAAAGTCCTGCCTTTGGCCCTTGAGCCCTGCCTCGGCGGCCTCCAAGTCCACCTGCCGAGCACGCAAGTGGTCTGCCTTCTCCTAAAGGTAGGTCATGTGGCTGCGGGGACTCTGGTCCAGCGGCATGAGCCCCGGCGCCTCCTCAGCAAGATCGTCACCATCAACATGGTAGCACATGCATGGCGGGGCGTCGTAGTCAATGTCGTCGAAGTCATATTCTAGTCTGTTCCCTGAGAGGACCTTGAGGAAGGTGCGGAGTGAGAGGAGGTTAGTCCCTGCTGTGCTGGAGAGGATGACGCTTTCGCGGCGCCTCACGACTGATGAGGTGCTCCAGCTCTAGCTGGAAGGACGCCGCCGCGTTCTATATCCTGAAAGGCAGGTATGAGAGGTAGTACCAGAAGCGATTAGACCGCAGAAGCACCTCACTGGTGGCGATCTGGTGGTGGACATTGGCCATCATGTAGAACATCTGGCGGGGGGCCGACATGGTGGGGTTCAGGCCTAGACCGTGTCTGATCTGACGGGCCAGGTCCTCAAGATCTATTCCCAAGAGCCCTAGTGGAGGGGGCGACACCGGGGGCTCGTTGCCCGCCGGCGCAACCACGTGGAGTGGATGAAGCTCGCCATAGCGGTTGGCGATGTAGGCAAGGCTCCCAAAGTTGAGGACCCTGCCCAGAGCGAAGGCACCGGCCATGATGGAGAACTCGTCGGGGAAGCGGACACCGCCGTCTAGGGCGGTGTCGCTTGCTCCGGCGGTGAGGTACGTGGCTCCGGCCACCGTAGAGCCAAAATCGCACTTGACGCTACCCCCTACATGGCGCGCCAATTGTCACGGGGTCAAAACTACGGCAAGCATGTTGTTCGAGTCGGTATCAGAGTACAGGGTCTCCGGTGGCTCCGGTGGACTCAGGAACACAAGAACCACACTGAGAAGACGCAACAGTTTATCCTGGTTCGGGCCAATTCGGTCCCTACGTCTCGTAGCTAATGATCCTCATACGCAAGAGCACCAAAAATCTGGGGGGTTACAATAGTGTAAAGGAAGAAGATTTGGTAGGGGGTTAGCTCGGTGCTAATCCTAAGGTTGCCTCACCACCGGTGGAGTTTCCCCCTCGTCGCAGAGGAAGGAGACGGTGGGATGCAGTGGAGAGGGGCTCTCGGTGCCCCTCTCTGGGTTGCCTTGCTCTCGGTGTAGAGCGGAGGCAGATGGAATAGAATGGAGTGTCTGGTGATCGAATTAGGATCCTTCCACTTCTTGGTTCGACCTTATCCCTTATATAATGAGATAGGTCAGGTACAAGGCGGTTTGAGGGTTCAAATCTATAGTCTACGTGCGCTAGAGCCCAGGAGAGGCTTGTAGTGGTGCGCCATGGACCGTCGAGGTGTCTTGGAGCCAAAGAAGACTGGGCGTCGTCTGGCTGCTCTGTTCTGACACTCTGCGTGTCAAAGGGTGTCGACTTGGACCGGCCTCCCATGGGTGAGACCTTCTGGAGTCTTCTTGGTGGCGAAGGAGGTCGGCCCCAGGGGCTGACACGTGGGCCTAGAAGCCCCTGAGCTCCCGGAGGCTGCGGGAAGCTTTGTCTTCTTGTGTCACGCCCCAGACATGACCCTATCGGAGGAGCAGTTGGTAGGGGCACGTCGAGGGAGCGGCGCCAGGGAGCCCCCGGGCATCGGTAGCCTGGGGCTTGTCTTCTTGTGCCCGGGCCTTGGCTGGCATCGTTAGCCGGACAAGAGCCAAGGACTAGGCTTGGTCATGCCGTAGATCGGGAGCCCAAGGCTCGGGGAAGCCCTCGAGCCCTAGGCGTCAGGCTCGGCTGGGTCTCTTTGCCAGAGGGTACGCACGAGCGTGCCCGATGGGCATAGCCTCCGAGCCCCCGGGCGATCCTGAAGGGGTCGGTCAGGGGGGTCTTATTCGTTCGGGAACCATTGAACCCGAGGCTTAACATACATGTACGGTAGGATCTCGTCAGTATGTATGTTTGATTGGTCGATATATTAATCTAACTTTATTTTAATAACCGAAATGTATAGAATGGATCATGGAGGATTCAAACTATACAGCCACGATGTTGTCAGAAATTGGTCCTGCTATCTGCCAGGTTGAAGGTGAAAGAAGGAACCAGAGAAACCGGAGGATTTATTTTAACAAACATCCGTCTCTGCTGATGGTTCGGTAATTAACTAATTGGTCCCAATACAAGTCTACATCAAGCTAGTCCTGGTTTGAAACCCCAAGATTGGTTCCTTATATGATCCTACTAGAAAATAAATTCTTCCCTTTGTGACATTTGACACTATATGTTCAATTTCGTTGCAACTTACCATGAGATTATTCATAAAAAGGACCAAACACCCCTGGTAGAAAAACGAACAGACGGAAGTCAATTATTAGGATCCAACTCGAATGGTTATTAAAGTCTGCACATCTTGACTTGAAGAAGCTACGTTTTTCTCCCTTATTCATTCTCTCTTGGATGTTGGTAAACCTAATGTGATATCCCTTGTATCCTTAGCTTTTTAACCATTCAAGAGATGAGACAAGTGAGGCAAGTTACATGGACAATTACTCAAGTGTCTATGGTAAAACCTGTCAATCAGGATATATGCCAAAGGCCCCATGAGTACTTTTCTTAACTTTTTACGCCAAGTTCAGAACAGAACTTTAAATCATATTTTATTTTAACATGTTTACAGGATCTTGTAAAATTGTAATAGTTTGAAAAGGTTGTTAGAGAAAAGGATAAAAGTTACATATGCTTTATGTTAATATCTAACTCGATTATATTTTTAAAAGTTACACTCCTGTCACCGAATATTAGGACTTCTGAAAATTTAGGACAAAATACATTAGGCAACAAGAGAAAGCCTAACATTCCCATCATTAAACAGTAGTGCCCAGTTCTGATTGTCTTTAATAGTACAGGCTATAAATTGCTGACTCTTGTCAGACCGTGGAGGATGGGACTCGGTGTTGGAGATATTAAACCTTAAGCACTAGAAGCCCTTTGCAACGAAACGATACAATATAGTAAAAGTTTAGAAATATTAATCTCATGACCATTCAAAGGGTTGCAGCTCTCAAAAAAACCTAGAGTTGTGACCACAAGTATCAGTAACATTGTAATTATGCTTGTACATGAGCTCTTATGAAACTGCAAAAGTACCTACAGTATTTTGTGTAATATAAGAAATTTTAAAAAAATATTACTACATGTTACTAACTTTATTATTGTTTGTAGTTTACACTTATTCCTTTTTAGGCTTTTATTTCGCATGTTCTTTATCATGCTCTGTGTTCGTGATTCTTTACGGACATTTCACTACTATAGAAATGGATTCCGCCAACACTATTTCACCATATTGTTCTATTAAAACCATCGGAAAAAATATATCACCGCCGGTAGTCGAACCGTTGATAAAAATGGCTTTCACCACCGTCTGTGTCATGGCCTGGTTTTCCCATTGATTCAAGATACAAGTTGGAATAGAAAACCGGTCTTGATTATATAGCCGGCCAGAAACCCTAGCCCATTCTTTCTTCCTCACCGACACCACCTCCCAACCACCTCTCTCTTCCTTACCCGAGCACTTCCTTCCGCCCCATCTCTCCCTCACCCGCACTCCCTCCTGGCCCTCTCTCTATTCCACGGTACCACCGCGGCCCTAAGACTGGATCTACCATCGGCGCGGGCGGCAAACACCACCCATGGTCCTCGGCAGCAAGGCGGACGCCACCCAACATAGAGATGGACCTCGATGTCACAATCCTCGCCACTTGGGGCAGCTGGCGCAGACCAGCATAGACGACTGCAGGCACACATGACATGTGTACTTTTTAATTATTTTTATTCAATTTTCAATATCGGTTTCGATGTGGCGGTGATGAAGGTGAGCATCACTGCCGAACCGCAAAACCAGTGGTGGCGGTGGTTTTCAAGCCGGCGGAGATAATGTTTGTGTAGTAGTGTTTTGAAAGTGGTTTACAAACCCTAGATTTCTAATATTAATGCTAAGATAAATAAATGTCTAGGTTAATTTATAGCCCTTAACAATTTTGTACAACCAAGTGCATAAGGGCATTCTTAGTATAGAGTTTCGTTATGTGGATTGTAAGAGTGCCACATCATTTTGATGAGTGAAATGATCCCTCTTAGGACACAATTTTATAAATAGATAGTGAAGCAAATGTGAATCACATGCGCAAGATTACCAACATCTAAATAGGTAGTGAAGCAAATGTGCAGGCATGAATCTGTAACAAAATAAATCTATAAATTAACTTATACGAACCTGCTTCTTGAGCAAAGACCAGGCATCTTCTTGCTCTAATTTGTCGACATGGTGGTAGGGCACCTCCGCCATCATGCCTTTAGCTACCATGTCATGTCTTGTGGTAACGAGGACACAACTACCTTGAGCTAGGATGCTTAATAATGGAGTTTTGAGGACACCCTCCCATGCATGGTGGTCCCAGACATCATCCATCACCAATAGTGTCTTGCATCCCTGCAAGGCTTCCTTCAGGGTTCGCATTAGTGCAGCCTTTGTGTTTCTAGCTGCTTGATGGTCTCCATGCGCTTCATTTATAGCTCTCTCCAATAGATCAATGTCGCTAAATTCTTGATTGACACTCAACCATATTCTCTTTTCAAATTCTAGTTTGATGATGTCATTGTTGAAGATCTTCTTGGCAAGGGTGGTTTTGCCAATCCCTCCAACTCCCGCAATAGCATAGACCATAGTTTTTTTGTGTTCATGTATATTTTTCTCTTTCTTTGTGAGCAAATCCACAAGATTTCTTGTGTCCTCCTCAATCTTCTCACCAACAACACCTAACTCATCCTGCCCCGTTGTCTCATGCCTAGCACGACGAGAGGATTCTAACTTTTGCCTGCTATCCTCATCAGATGCAAGGTTAATGAAGTTAAATGTTTTGCTACGCTTCTCAATGTCATCTAGCCTCTTATTAAGATTTTTTATGCGATTACCAATGTCATGAGCATGGAGAGGATCCCTCATACAAAATAGCAAGGGATTGAAGCAGCCGATATCCATGCTTGGACCCCTTCCCATGGCCTTGAGCTGGCACAAATCAAGGATGTTGCCGGCATCATACATGACATTCCTAAGCTCTCTCACCCATGATTGTACACTCTCATCGATGATGTTCTTCTTGTCAGCATCGGCAAGGAACCTCTTAAGGTCCCCGAGCTTGATGTCCATCTTCTTTATCTCATCAGGGACACCCAACAGCAGATGCACCTCTTCTTTAGTCATCTCCAACAACATGTCTTGGAGGTATGATGCTAAAGCATCCAATACCGCCGCCATTGTTGTTTGGTATCTAGAAAATCAAGATTAGATAAAATGTCATTTTTTGATAATGTGGTTTGTTTAAAGATACTGAACGCATTAAGGCCCCGTAACATGGGCACTACTCAAATGGCAAAACTGTAGCACTAGATAAGTACTAGAACAGAGTTGATAGTAGGGAATGTTGCAACTAATCACAAAATGATAATTGAAGGGCCTGGCTTTGGTACCAGATCTGTTACATAGTAACAAGATAAAAGCACGGAGCTGAAAAAATAGTGAGTACAAGATGTAAATATTTGAACGTTTGATCTATGGATGATGTTGCTATATAATACTTGGCACCTAAAATCTGAAAGGAGTCACACCAATCTCAACCTGCGTGTGAGTATGTTTGTGTGTGGAAGATAAGTAACATATCTAACAATAATAAGAAACAAAGAAAAAAAGTGGATGGACAGAAAAATAGAGAGGGGGAGAGAACAGGGAAGTTGTGGTAAGCCTGGTGCATAAGTATTTCATTTGTTTACATTCTATCTAGTATTATGCTTGGTTTGCTTGTGTTGTCATCAATCACAAAAAATGGGGACATTGTAAGGATAATGTGCCCACTATCGTATCTTTGGGTTTTGGTGATTTTGATATATGTTAGATAACTGAAAATAGGTCCTAGGTGGCCATCCTCTCGTCGGTCTCCTCCCTGTCTCTACTTCCTTCGGTGCTTGCATCTGGCCGGCGGCGAGCAGACCCACCGCTGGATGTTCCTCTCTCCATCTCCGCTCGGTACGTGCAACCCAGTGCCGTGCGGTAGCGGTTTCCCTCCGTTCGTGCGGTTTTTCTCTCGGTTCTGTTCGGCTGTCTGGTGCCCTTCGGTTGTGTCCGGTGCCTGTCAAAAGCACTGGTAGAGAACAGAGCTTTACTCCCGGTGGGGAACCCCCCAGTCCTGGCTCTCCACCCAGGAGCAAGCATCCGGGACTAAAGGGGTTCTTTAGCCCCGGGTCAGGAACCAGGACCTTTAGTCCCGGTGGGTAACACCAACCGGGACTAAATGTGCCTCCTGACATGCCACGATGGCCGGCACCTTTAGTCCCGGTTGGTAATACGAACCGGGACTAAAGGTTTTTTTCTTTTTTCTTTTCTTTTCATTTTTTTCTTTTCTTTTCAAAATAGGTTTTCGAAGTCGTATTGTACGCTGCTAATTATACATTTATACGCGCGTATAGTATGTTTCGGTTCAAGCACAATGAACATATTAAATCACACAATTCAAGCATAGAAATATATATATATATATATGCATGCATGCATCATATATATATTTACATGCATGCATGCATATGTGTATTTTACATTATATTATTTCATGTGCATATATTACAAAAAGATTGCATTACAGTTGTTGTGACATAACAAGTTTCCTCTCATCCTCTAGCTTGGCTTCAATGGCAGTGTTGGGTCGAAGTAGAACTCGCCCTTGGAATCGATGACCTGCTCATTAAAAAATCCGGCTATAGACTCTTGAATTGCTTTGATTTGGTCTTGCCGTATGACCTTTTCCTCCAACCATCGAGTCTACAGGTTTGAATTAAAGGAAAATAAATTAATATATGTACATATATATATATATAAAGACATAGTAACACAATCAATAATAATAATTAAATGAATATATAGTGTATTTTTAACGTACTTTGAGTCTCTCTGTAGGAGTTCTTTGGGAGACCACCTTGATAAACTTGCAACATAGTAACCACAGTAGTTGTTCCCCTGTTCCTGCCTCAGACACCACTTTACGAGAAAAAGATTTGTCATCCAATCTGGTGATCCGGTGAAAGCTATATGTTTAATTAATAAAGATGATGCGATTCAAGGGACTTACTTTCAAAGGGATTATATTCAGTGGCGCTTTGCATTTTTCCATGTGTTGCTTCTCAATAAAGGTTTTCCAAACACTGCCCAATAAAAAATTTGCCACGTCATCAGATATAGTTAATCATCATGTTTGTGTGTATATATAGTTGCTAGAGATCCCGAAATTACCTCTGGATAATATCTATCATATCTTGGTAGTCTTGTTGTGGTTTTCTCATCGAGTCATAGATTATCAAGTGACTTTTCACCAGATCGATGTCCATCAATATCCAGTGATTGCTGCATGTGTTTATAGGATATAACGCATAACACTCATTAATTAACTAGAATCAACATATGAGCCATTAAGGATGATCGACATGATTAACACTCACTTGAAGTTATAGGGAAAGAGTATATCCTTCTTGTGGCGTTGGTTCACTAAGAAGTTCATGAGGTTACTCTCTGACTCAGACTTCCAATTAGTCTTTGGAGTAATTGGGTCTTTGAATACTATATGGGGATCAACAAAACCAATTTCATTGCAGCCTTCCTTTCTGAGCTCTGTCATTGTAAATCTACATATATATAGTACTTGTTAGGATAATTTATATGCATATACACACATATGATGAGTTTAATAATAGATCGAAAGAATTATTACTTACAGGCAATAGCAGCTAATGATAACTTTGTCCAGAGAGGTCAGGTGGCATAGTTGATGAAATTCTGCAAAGTCAACATACATAACATCATCGCCACGGAACCAATGTTCGTCTCTAATTCTGACACCAACACAGAAGTCTCCACCGGTAGACGCCTGCATGTACCACTTGTTTAGCAGGTACATTTGCTCCACTTTGTCCAATAACACCTCCTCTGTTTCATCCCCTGAAACGGACCGTCTAGTCAAGTAACCAGATATTCCAATAGCAAGAAAGGTGCTCAGTATATGCAACATATAAAGCAGCAGTGTTGTGTTAATTTACCTGAAGCGTCGGCAGAGGGGCTGATGTTTGTCTTGAAGCTGAAAGGATCTATCGTGTACTTCACGTACCACTTCCTTCGAATGTTGTTGTCGTTATCATGTGCATATGCCTTGACCTGCTTGATATGGCTGAACTTGTCCCACTCAGGGCTAGATTTCCCTTTACCTATGGAAGCGAGCAGTGAGACATCACAGTCTAGAAGTAAATCCCTTGGGTTTACGTCCTTCAAGTATCCAGGGAGTGTTTTCATGTCGTAGTCCTCCAGTCCGACTTTCTGAAGTGCAGGCAAACCCTCCAATACCTTCAACTCTGGGCATCTTACGATCACGAGGTTCTGCAAATTTGGCAGATTGCTGATCCTCTCTAGTCCATGACATCCTCTCACCACAATTTTCAAACCAGAACCAAAGTTCTCCACAGCGCTTGGGTGCTCATGATGGTGTGGTAGTAAGAACTCTGGCCCAACACGCTTGATGCCTGGGGCGCTTCTAATCTGTAGGAACTTCAAGCTGGCGAGCTGGAACAAGCCATCCTCAAGCATCCAAGGGGCACAATTGCTGTCGACGTCATCCACCGTGGAAGTCGTTGACCAAAGTACCCTTTGATTTTAAGATTTTCTAAGCAAGGTGGAGGGCAGATCTCGTCAAACACCTTCTCGATTTGTTGCTGCTCTTCCTGTTTCACCAACCGGTGAGCACCTCCACGTCTACTAGTGCACTGTAAGTACAGATCGCTGAGGCACACCTTTTCACCAAGCCTGGCTTTTATAGCAAATGAGGAAGAAGATACATTCTCCAGGCCATGTATACGAAGATGCGTGAGCTGGTTAAGAGGTCCTAATTCTTCCAAACTACACCAATCACCCTCCACATGGGCTGGAAACCCCTTTAATATCCTCAAATTAGTTAGGCTGCCGAAACCCCTGGGTATATTGTTTATACCTGAGTATACAAGGCTTAGATACCTCAGCTGTCGTAACATTCCAATGCCAACAGGAAGCTTCATCAAACTTTTACATTTAGAAAGCTCAATGCACTGCAAGAATTTCATCTTCGCTATTTTTTCTGGCAGCCTAGATGTGTCAGTGCCAACTAGGGACAAATACCTCAAGTGTTTGAGTTGGACCAAAGATTCAGACAATGCATCAAAATTTCCATCTTCTATATGTAGGGTCCGCAAACAAGGAAAAGATGACAGTGAATCACCTGGGTTGATCTTTGTTTCCCCAACTAAAATAAGTGTTCGCAGTGATATATGTGCTTGTAGAGAACTCCACTCTAGCTCATTTGACTCTGATTCTTTGGATTTTAGTGATAACCGAATAACATTTTGTGGGTTAATGTTATTGGTATGGCCAGCCTCCCTTTTGTTTGCTATCAGTGCTTCATCTCGAGTCAAATACTGAGCGAATGAGCGAACAACATCTTGCATATTGCAAACTAGATGGTCTATGTACCCTTGAGCCGGCTCTAGAAGGTTCCTAGCTATTAGCTGGTCATAGTACTCTTTTCCTAATACTTCTAAATCACGTGAGTTTCCATGAACAAATCCTTCCCCAATCCACATGGCAACAATACGGTCATATACGAACACCATGCTCTTGGGGAGGAGGGCGTAGTGCAGAAAGCAGGACTGCAACTCTGGGTGCAAATCTTGATAGCTAAGGTATACTGCATAGTTTAGCTCTTCAGGCATTTGAGATACTGACCATGTAGAATCATTTAGGACATTTTTCCAGTTGCTTCGCCTTATGTTTTTCTGGCGGAGAAGGCCTCCTATTACTTTGACTGCGAGAGGCAAACCATCACATTTTGCTATAATCGACATTCCAATGTCCTTCAATGCATCAACCTTTGGTTCATCATTGTTTTCATTTCCAACCACCTGCAAAGCAACTTAAGCTTGTTAATTGAATGGAATATGTAGATATAAATACACTTGGTCATAATCGGAAGCAAAATCAAGTGCTAAAAAACGATACTGTGTGCAGAGGCAAAATTCACATGCGATGTTCTAAGCGTATGACCGATGTACCAGTCCACTAAAATAGATGGAAAAATCATCGTATATATATATATATATCACTACGGTGCAATTAGGTGACGTCTGTGACTGTGTATAAGAATAGTGTTCTCATCAGTCACTATCATTACCAACTCTCGTCTACCTGATATTTATAGTCACTCCAGTATTTATCATATCTTTTATTTAATTTTTTCTTATTTTATTAAAAAAGGTTGTACAGTACGCCAGACTACTTCTCACTGCCAAGTACTGACAGTGATAAGTGATAAAAAAGCACAAAATGTACGCCAGATTACTGCATCTTCACTGCCAGTAACCGACTATGACAGTATTTAAACTCAAGATCTCAACATTCTCCTGAGCATCTATACCAGCAGAGCTATACAACACTTGTGACTATACAACTGATGCTATTCTTTTAACTACACAATTTTGAATCTTATATTGCATATTTGATACTTTAAATGATCTCAAATGAAAAGGTTGTTAACTGCAAAGTTGTAGATCGATCTCATCGACTACTAACTCTACTATTGATTTTGTCTCCATTCGACATCATTAACCATCTCAAATCCCATTGGTGAACTAACATAGAATATTTTGATATGTAAACCATCTTAAATTAAAAAGTTGTTAACTACAAAGTTTTAAATCTTTTTGAACGTATAAAGCTTATCTTATCAAACATCATATGAAAAAGTTATTACTTTTTCGTAAAATAGCCTATCACTGTTGGTTGTAGCCACAAACCGGCCACGACGGGTGGTCCTTCACTGCATGTTCGTGGCTATAACTAGCATTGATAGTACACTGCCTGTCACTGTCACTTGTAGCCACGGTTCGTTCGTGAAAGTTCATCTATCACTGTCAGTTGTACTATCACTACCGGTTCCAAAGCAACCAGCAATGATGGTCCGACAATGATGGCCTGTGTTTGCGGTAGTGCTAGGTCCTATGCTACCCACTTGCCTATTAATAATGGTATGAACTATCATGTCAGCCTGCACTGTGGCACTTAAGGCCATGTTTGGATGTTGTAGTATTAAGAGACGTAGTATTAAGAAACAACGATTTTAGAACCTATAGATGTGGTAAACCATGATTTAGCAACAAAGAGGTCTAGATATGAGTTTATAAAACTCTAAAGAGACTACAAATTTAGCAAAACTCTGGTTTTCAAAACCATAAAATTTGTTGCATCAAAACACTTCATACAACTCTAATAAAATCAAAGTATCCATAAAAGCATGGCATTTTTCTAAAACTCCAAAAATACATCTGCATCCAAACAGGGCCTAAGATTTTGAACTTGCTACATTCGAAAATTGTATATGTAGTAGAAGTATTATTTTTATAAAAATATAGAATAATCAAAATTAAATGACCAGTGTTGATATGACATAGTATTTGAGTCAAATTTTATAAAATTATTTGAAATAAAAACTTATAAACTTTTTTGTCATGCCATAGTAATGTAATTTAAAATAAATTATCAGTGTCGTTTATATGTGGTTTGTTAAGTAACAGTTTAGCACTTGATGATCTATTAACTAAAAATATCCTAATGTATGTACGTTTGATTGGTCGATATATTAACCCAACTTTATGTTAATAACCGAAATGTATAGCATGGATCATGGAGGATGCAAACTATACAGCCACGGTGTTGTCAGAAATTGGTCCTGCTATCGGCCAGGTTGAAGGTGAAAGAAGAAACCAGAGAAACCAGAGTATTTATTTTAACGAACATCTGTCCCTGCTGATGGTTCAGTAATTAACTAATCGGTCCCAATACAAGCCTACATGAAGCTAGTCCTCGTTTGAAACCGAAAGATTAGGTATATGATCCTAGAAAATAAATTCGTCCCTTTGTGACATTTGGTTTATTTTTTTATTCCAATTTGACACTATATGTTCCATTTCGTTGCAACTTATCATGAGATTATTCATAAAAGGACCAAACAACCCTGGTAGAAAAACGAATGGACGGAAGTCAATTATTAGGATCCAACTGGAAAGGTTATTAAAGTCTGCACATCTTGACCTGAAGAAGCTACGTTTTTCTCCCTTATTCATACTCTCTTGGATGCAGGTAAGCCTAATGTGATATCCCTTGTATCCTTAGCTTTTTAACCATTCTAGAGAAGAGACAAGTTAGGCAAGTTACATGGACAATTACTCAAGTGTCTATGGTAAAACCTGTCAATCAGGATATATGCCAAAGGCCCCGTGAGTACTTTTCCTAACTTTTTATGCCATGTTCAGAATAGAACTTTAAATCATTGATTTTATTTTAACATGTTTACAGGATCTAGTAAAATTATAATAGTTTGAAAAGGTTGTTAGAGAAAAGGATAAAAGTTACATATGTTATATGTTATTTTAATGTCTAACTCGATGAGATATTTTAAAAGTTACACTCCTATCACCTAATAATAGGACTTCTGAAAATTTAGAACAAAATAAATTAGGGAACAAGAGAAAGCCTAACATTCCCATCATTAAACAGTAATGTCCAGTCCTGATTGGCTTTAATAGTACAGGCTATAAATTGCTGATTCTTTATCAGACCGTGGAGGATGGGACTTGGTCTTGGAGATATTAAACCTAAGCACCAGATGCCCTTAGCAACGAAAGGATACAGTAGAGTAAAAGTTTAGAAATCTTGATTCTATTAGAAACATCGGTAAAAATATATCACCTCCGATAATTGAACCGTTGATAAAAATGGCTTTTTACCACCATTTGTGGCAGTGAAAACCAGTTTTGAGTATATAGCTGGCCAGAAACCCTAGCCCATTCTCACTCCCTCACCGACACCCCACCTATTGACCACCTCTCTCTCCCTTACTAGAGCACTTCCTTCCGCCCCCTCTCTCCCTCACCAGCACTCCCTCCGCCCCCCCCCCCCTCAATCCCACTGCCGTGGCCCTAAGATCGGATCTGCCATCGGCGCGGGGGCAGACACCACCCATGGCCCTCAGCAGCATGGCGGACGCCGCCCAACATAGAGATGGACCTCGATGTCACAATCCTGGCCGCTAGGGGCAGCTAGCATAGACCATCATGGATGACTGCAGGCACACATGACACGTGTATTTTTTAATTATTTTTATTCAACTTTCAATATCATTTTCAATGTGGTGGTGATGAAGGTGAGCATCACCGCCGAATCGCAAAACCGGTGGTGATGGTGGTTTTCAAGCAAGCGGTGATAATGTTTGTGTAGTAGTGTTTTGAAAGTGGTTTACAAACCCTAGATGTTCTAATATTAATGCTAAAACAAATAACTATTTTGTGCAACCATGCGCATAAGGGCATCTTCAGTGTAGATTTTCTTTATGTGGTTTCTAAGAGTGCCACATCATTTTATAGGTTTAGGTTGATGAATGAAATGATTCCTCTCAAGACACAATTTTATAAATAGATAGTAAAGCAAATGTGAAGAAAATGTGCAAGATTACCGACATCTGAATATATAGTGTAGCAAATGTGCATGCATGAATGTGTAACAAAATAAAGCTAGATAGATTGTGAAGCAAATGTGCACACATGAATACATAACATATTAAATCCTTAAATTAACTTATACAAACCTGCTTCTTGAGCAAAGACCAGGCATCTTCTTCTTCTAGTTTGTCGACATGGTGGTAGGGCACCTCCGCTATCATGCCTCGAGCGACCGTGTCATGTCTCGTTGTTACGAGAACACGACTTCCACGAGCAAGTGAGTTTATTAATGGAGGCTCGAGCACCTTCTCCCATGCATGGTGGTCCCAAACATCATCCATCACCAATAAGGTCTTGCACCCCTCCACGGCTTCCTTAAGGGTTCGCTCTAGTGTGTCCTTTGTGTTTCTTGGTGCTTGATGGGTTCCTTCTGCTCCAGTGATTGCTCTCTCTAATAGATCAACATCACTAAACTCTTGATTGACACTCAACCATATTCTCTTCTGAAACTCTTGTTTGATGGAGTCATGATTAAAGATCTTCTTGGCAAGGGTGGTTTTGCCAATCCCTCCTACTCCCACAATAGCATAAACCATAACATTTTTGTGTTCATGTACATTTTTGTCCTTCTTCGTGAGCAAATCCACAAGATTTCTTGTGTCCTCCTCAATCTTCTCACCAACCACACCTAACTCATCCCCCCCTGTTGTCTCACGCCTAGCGCGAAGGGAGGATTCTACCTTTTTTGTGTTGTCCTCATAAGATGCAAGGTTAATGAAGTCGAAGGTTTTGCTACGCTTCTCAATGTCATCTAGCCTCTCATTAAGACTTTTTATGCGATTACCGATGTCATGAGCATGGAGAGGATTCCTCATACAAAAGAGCAAGGGATTGAAGCAGCCCATATCATAGCTTCGACCCCGTTCCATCGCCTTGAGCTGGCACAAATCAAGGATGTTGGTAGCATCATACATGGCATTCCTAAGCTCTCTCACCCATGATTTCACACTCTTGTCGCTGATGTTCCTCTTGTCAGCATCGGCGAGGAACCTCTTAAGGTCCCCAAGCTTCATCCCCATCTTTTTTATCTCATCGGGAACACCTAAGAGCAGATGCACCTCTTCTTTAGCCATCTCCAACAACATGTCTTGGAGGTAGGATGCTAAAGCATCCAGTACCACCGCCATTTTTGCTGCTTCGGTATCTACAAAATCAAAATTAGATAAAAAAATTACGTGTTTCGTTTTAAAGAAAAGGTAATCTTGATGGTAAAAGTACCGAGGCCCCTATAACCTTGGCACTATTATTCAAAAGGGAACACTGCAACAGTAGATATTTACTAGAATAATCACATTTAAATGTAACCGAGTACTTTTGGTACCAGATCTGGCGCATAGTAGCAAGCTAAAACGATAACGGAGTTAACAAATTAATGAGTAGCTAGCAGATGAGAATATGATGAAGTTTGATCTATGGATGATGTTGAAATATTATATACTTGGGCACCTAAAAATCGAAAGCAGCTACACCAATCTCAAGCCGTCACCCTTGTGTGAGTATATTTGTGAGTGGAAGAAGAGTATAATATCTCCAACAAAAACTAGAAAGAAAGAAATAAAGCGGATGGAAATAAAAATAGAGAGGGCCGGGAAAGACTAGGCATATGCACCTTGATTTGCAGCAGGGAAAAGAGAATTAATGCTGTGTGTGTCCTTCGGTTTCGGCGTCAAGGAAATGGACCTGTTGAGCGATGGCTGGAACTGGAAGTACGTAACGTTTGACCAAGTGCCGGCGTGGTTTGCCTAGCAGTTGCACGGTGGAGATGCCTGGATCTGGCCTCTGGCTCGGTGTGGTGTGGGCTACTGCTCTGCTTGACGGACGCTGGTGGAGGTGGGAGTAGGTGGTGTCTGAAGGGCTGAGGGCCGATAGCCGGCAACGGAGGCGTGAGCTAGGAGACGTGAGGTGTGCCTACGGTGGCTACGCTGGGGCTGCTTTAGTTGGTGAATGAAGGCGACTTTATTTATTGTTGGGCATGGCCACCTAGTTAACTGAGCTGGTAGTGGCAGAGAATTTTTTTGTTTTACTCTGAACAGCTTCAAATATAAACACACACACACACACAACCACAAGGTAGAGGAGAATGTTTATATATAGGGATTTTTGTCCACAATAAAAGGAAGTTTGTAGCACACCATGATTTTTTGTTTTGTGTCTCCAGCACACCCAAGCAAATAAAATGACTAGCTAGCACACGGGCCCACTCTCCATTCCCTTTGCATGCGTTTTATTTCTCCATCCCTAATCTCCTTTTCCCCCTCTGGTGGCCAACAATCGTGTTGTTGGCTTCGACCAGGCACACTAGATCTCTCCTTTGCCACTGAGCAGTAATACAGATGCCACCGCCCAGCAACAACAAGGGGCGACCCAGGCCCATCAGCGAAGTGCAATGAGATTTTTTTTTGTTTGTACCAAAAAGAGACTCTAGAAGTTTCTAGCTCCGTCGCTGGCTGCTGCAATTTGTCCATCATCAACTTCTAGCGCTCGAAATCCCTACCTTTGGCTTCGCGTATTTTTCCCCTAACCACTTCACCTGTAAGACGTTCGTGTTTTTTGAGACCACAAGACGTTTGTGTTCTTTTGGGATATTCATCCTCTCCATTTTATGTCATATGGTTTTGAAATGAGTATTTGGGATATGAAATGAATTCAAATGAAAATTTGTCAACTACAAAGTTTTATAACTTTCCGAGTTCTACAACTTTGGTTTTGGTCATTTCTCCATTCGAGGTCATTTAAAGAATTTTAATTTCAGATGTGAGGAAATTCAACCGTAATTTTCCTTAGACAGATGATTTCAAATGAAAAAGTTGTCCACTACAATGGTGCACAACTTTTCAAGATCTACAACTTTTATTTTGGGCTTTTCTCCATCCGAGGCCATTTAAAAAGTTCGAATTTTGAATTTGAGAAATTAAACATAATTTTTGTTGAATAGATGATTTCAAATGAAAACGTTGTCAACTACAAAGTTGCATAGCTCTTCGAGATCTACAACTTTTGTTTTGGTCGCTTCTCCATCCGATATCCTTAACTACAACTACACACCAACTTGCGACTATAGAACATATGGATTGCTTTGGTATTAACTTCTATGAAATCTTGCAAACCAAATAGAGATACATCATAAGGACTTTAAATAAAAAAGTTTTGATCTACAAAGTTGCATAACTTTTCAAGGTCTACAACTTTTGTTTTGGTCGTTTCTTCATCCGAAATCCTTAACTACCACTACATACTCACTTGTGACTATAGAGCATATGTATTCCTTTGATATTAACTTTATAAAATCTTGTTGTGTATATTTAGACATTCAAATGATCTCAAATCAAATAAGTTTGTACTAAAAAGTTGTAGATCTTGTCGAGTACTACAACTTTGGTATAGTCTTCATCAGACATCATATGAGAAAGTTACTAAGTTCATATCACTGTCGAATTAAGCCATGAACCGATAGTGATAGTATCACTGGTGCTTTTAGCCAAAGACCGCAGTAATGACCCAATATCATTGCCCGTTAATGGCTCAAACTGGCAGTGATATCATTGCCGGTTTTAGCCACAAACATGGTCCAATGTGGAAATGAGTCGAAGGGAAGAGAGTGTCATGGGTAATATGGTCCTTTGACTGGGCATGGTGTGTCATGGACAAAACTAATGTTTTCGCAACGTGTTTGTGACTAATTCATTGAGTACAAAGCGCTGTGCGCAAATCCACTCTTTCTGAGTGTCCTGGGGACAAAAATCCCTATAAATATCAACAGATGAAGCAACCACACCAGAAGGGAACAGAGATGGGGACAACATGGAACTTTTGTATAACTGGAAACCATACAACAGATGGTTGCAATCAACTCTGAAATTACGAATAGCTTATGATCGGCCCTTTATATCTAAAAAAATGATCGGTGGCTGGTCCAATGCGACCTCTAGGGACTAGTTAACATTTTTTTTTTTTAAAGAAACAGATCGACAAGTGCTGAATATGGAGTGCTTACAATTACAGAACAAGATGATCGACGAGCTCGCTCGCTGGCAGCTGTCACCTGCCACCGATCGGACCTGTGCGCCCTGAGAGTAGATCAACAGAGGGGATGATTGGATCAACAGATGAAGCCGATGAATGAAGCAAACCAGAACGGAAGAGATGAAGGGGGCGATATACAATTTTTGTATGACTGGAAACCACGATGATGGGTATCTTCGCCGAACAAATACGGAAGAAGTTAAAAGATGGGGTTTGAATCAAAACGAATGGCTGCAATCAGCTATGCAAATAAGAATGGCTTATTCGTCAGTGGTTCGTTCAATGCGATCTCTAGGGAGGGTCAATATTTGAAATAAAAGAAAAAGAAACAGCTCGAGGAGAAGTGTTGAATCAATATTGGGTGCTTACTGCTTACACAGTTACCGATCAAGACCACGATGATGGGTATCTTTGCCAAACAAAAAATGAAAGTTGGGTTTGAATCACAACGAATGGATGCAATCAACTCTGCAAATACGAATGGCTTATTATTCGTCAGTGGTTGGTTGGCTGAATACGATCTCTAAGGGAGGGTCATCCTTTTTCATTCATCTCCATTTAAGTGGCTAAGTTTTTACATTGGCTCGCCACACCTAACACAACCCTCCTCCTTTACCAGGGCTTGGGACCTGCTATGCTGGGACACCAAAGACGCCCCACCATAGGCGGAGAAAAAAAAAAGAAAAAGGGTCATCCTTTTTCATTATTTCAAATAAAAGAAAAATAGACAGATCGAGCAGAAGTGCTTACAGTTACCGAGCAGGAATGCAAGACGATCCGAGGCTCTCGCGCCGGAGACGAGAGTGGACGGATCGATCAGCAGAACAGTGATGTGTGTGACATGAATGAATGAATGAATGAATGAAAGCGAGATGATGGGGATAGAGAGACGCGTAGAAGCAGAGGAGGCCTGCATGCTTTATACACACACTGCCTACGACGGAGGGGAGAGGACGCTTGTATCCACCTGGAAGCAAGCAAGGGATACATTTTCTGACGGGTCACGTTAACTGCGCGCCAGGAAGGAATGTATCCTGAGTGCTTTTGCTTTAGGCCGCGGCGTTGGAAGCATGTTGCAGCGATCCATCCTGATGTCGTGTGAGGGCTTTTGCTTTTGTCCACTGGAATTGGAAACGGCAAAGCATATGTTGCAGCGAGAAGCAAGGAATATATACAAGCTGGTCATGTGCTTTTGACCATCTGAAGCATGTTGCTTTAGGCCGCGCAGGGAACCATCTGAAGCATGTTGCTCCCGTGCATTGCAGAGCAAAATGCTGTAGGAGTACAACTAACTAGAGATGCCCTATTGCCCTGAGAAACGCAACAAGTAGGCAACGCCGTTAGGAAAAAGCAAAGGATTGCCAGTTTTGCCAGCTGGGAGGAACTGGAAGGCGTGCATTGCGTGATGCCTCACATGTGAACGTGGAGCACCGTTTCTGTTCAGGCCTTTGATTCAGAAGGTAACACTTTTTATGTTTTCGTCCATTTGTTCTAAGAAATCGTACGGCCAAACTAGGAAACTCATATGCGCGTCTGGGCAAAGCCGGATGAGCCAGATGACGGGTAGTTCCTCGGCACGCCGCAAGTGTTGCGGGACGGCTGGGAGCCATCGGAGCGGAGCACATGGTTATATGGGTCGAAGTCGACGGCACGGTCATTGGCAAACACAAAGACAGTGCCGTCAGGGAGGAGGTGGAGGAACGGCCGAAAGGGTACAGGTTGTTCTCGGCGTCGGGCTCCGTCGTCTCGTCCATAAACGGAAAGAACGTCAGCGCCGGCGCCACGTCATCGGCGTGCGGGAAGTACTCGAGGTTGGACTGCCGCCGCCCGCCGAGGATGAGCACGCGGCCGTCGGGGAGGATCATGTCGGTGGCGTACCACCGCCGCGCGGCGAGGAACGACGGGAGCTCGACCCAGCCCGTGGCCGGGGAGAAGAGCCGCGCGAGGCGGTCGCCGTTGGAGAAGCCGCCGGTCTGGAGGAGCGTGCCGTTGGGGAGCAGCGCCCCCGAGGAGCACCACGGGTCGGTGGCCAGCGGGTACGTGTGCAGCACGTTGGAGCGGAGGTCCAGGAGCACCGAGTGAGCCGTGCGGTCGGCGGTGGCCGCGCACGGCGCCAGCACGGCGAGCGAGATGTTGGAGGGCCCCGTGTCAGTGCGGTCGAACATCAGGACGAAGTCCCCCGGCAGCAGCTGCATGTGCATCGCCGAGACGCCGATGCTCGCATGGAGGAGCTGCCATTCTCCCTGGAACGACGAGGACGGTGTGGTGGGCTCCTGCGATTAGGAGGAGGTGGAGAAGCAAGGATCTTGGCATGGGCATGGCTGCTGAGCATGCATCCATGCATGCGATCTTTAAGCCTTTTCATGCATCCTTGCGATGTTGATAAGCTAGGTGTGGGTGTAGGTTTGTAGCTAGCTTGTGTACAGAGTGTGTTGCGTTGCATTGTGATGGTACAGGGAAGGTTGCATTGCATTGTGTTGGGTGGAGGGTTGGTTCAGGGAAGGTTGGAGGGACGAGGGAAATGGGGAATACGCATTTGATGCTTCGAACAGGGTTACACGATTCAAAGAGTCAGAAATTTCGGACCAGACTTCATTTAACCCGTCAAAATATTCATGTTTAGCTAGTATTTAGCTGAATCTTTGCCACAATTTGATCAAGAGGCACAGAGACGAAACAGATGATTATAGTTTGATAAGTTTGAACTTTTATAGTGAAGGAAGAAATTGTGAGTTTGTTTGAACTATATACTGGGCAAAATATAGCAATTTCTGAGCATTAACAATTGACGTAGGTGAACTTCGTAAAAATTGGGATCACTGCCTCAGTGACCGGTTTAGATTGGGACCTCAATTTGCACCGCCCCATCACAGATGATTCTATTTACATTGTTGTCTTTTACTTGAACTAGATTGTTTTCATGATCTTCCAATACAACAATAATACACAACTTTGGCCTTGATTTAAACAATATGTGGAATATCATGTGCAAGAAGTGTGCTACTTTTTATTGGCTCATCCTTCCTTTAAGAAGGTTATTATGGTTATTTGGTAATTGGTATTCACTTCTGTATTATAAAGGAAAGGATTTAAAAAAAATCTTATATATATTCCAATCACATACCATCTATTTCTATTCAGTCTCATTTTCATTCACAAACCCACATAGCAGGCGCCACACCTTATAGAACTTATAAGACAACAAATTAGACTAGAAAAAGGAGTTGCTAGTTTCTAGAAGGGGTGAATCATGAATTTAAGGCATGTTTGGGTATCAAGGGCTAATTGTTGGACAAATAACAATTAGCTAAAGCTAATCCTAGCTCAACCAAACTGGAGGCTAATATAGGTGAGCTAATATTTTAGTCAAGCCCTCAACTAACTGTCAACCAATTAGTTACCTAATCTTAACTAACTTAGATTATTTTTTAGCGCCAGCTAATAATAGCTTTTTTTTAGGAGAGCCCCAGCTAATAGCTAGGTCCTAGCTAATCCAAACAAACCGCGTTAATGTGGGTCAGTTTGAGTTTCTACCACAAATGAAATGAGAGACCTACTATTTAATTAGCAGGTGCAAGATCATGTTCAAAACATCGTTTCTTCGCTCGTGATGCCAATGCACATCTTACCGCTGGCCTTTTCAATGGTGGCATGCCGGCATGCCGCCAGTCCGCCCGGTCCATCTCATATGTCCGTCCCTACGCTAGCCTGACAGGCGATGCTCCACGTCGTGCGCCACTGTTCTATGAAGTTCGCAGTCGCCCAACACCTTGTCACCGACAGGACATGTTTAGATTTGTTTAGCACTAAAAATTAGCTAGCTAAAGCTAAAGACTACTATTTTTAGCTAACTAATTTTTAGTACGGGACGTTTGGATCCACCTGCTAATAGCTGCTAATAGATGGCAGGATAACGAGTTGAAGGTGCATATAAACTATTAGCAAGTATAAACCTGCTAATAGGACTAATAGTTAGCAGTCCTCCAATTAATAATTAGCATGTTTACTAGCAAATCTGTTTAGATCCACTAGTACTGATTTTAGCTGCTAATTTTAATGTCCAGCACCGGAGAGCTGGAGAAAGAAAAATGGTCAAGGGAAGTTACATTGTAATTATATGATCAGAAAAAATTGATATAGCCTTTGGCCATTTGAGGGATCCACTCCACTGTGACTGTAAAATTTGGAATTTCTTCCATTGCAAACCTTGGTTGAAGTTCAATCTGTCCTACTACAAGTATCGGTAGTCAAAAGTCAAACCACGACCACGCACGCAAAATGCATCTCTGGACTTTCAGTCTCAGGCCATTCAATCAGGTGCCTGGTCCGAGCGGCCGCATGCACACCCACGCCTGCTGGGCACGCCGGCGTGCACCACGAACCACATGTAGTATCCGGGCGGCGCCACCCCGGGCGTCGGCGGCGCGGCGACCACGGCCTCGTAAACCCCGACGTCCAGCTCCGCCACCCTCCCCACGGCCAGCTCCACCACGCGCTGGTTCATCCCGAACGAGTGCGTCGCAAACGCCGGAGCCACCGCGGCCACCCGCACCACCTCCCTGCCCGCACCCGCACCCGCACCCGCACCCGCACCTTCCGCCATCATCCCGGTGGGTATCACGAACTTCACGGCCGTCGCCTCGCCGTACCCGACCTCCGCGGGCGCCAGCAGCACCCGCGGACGCGCGCCGTCGTGCCGCGGGTCCATGTACGGCGGCAGGAACTGTTAGACTTAGCATGTTTAGTTGAGTTTCTTTTTCCTTTCAGTTGTAATCCCGTTGTAACTTTGCATGTGTCATGTTTAGCGCGTAGAACCACGCTCCCGGGCGGAGATGTGCCCAGTCCAGGACGTGGCCGCGTGAGTCGGGTAAGTGGTCACCGCCACTGCATGGTCGTCGTGCATGTCGCTCGGCGTGGCAGAGAAACCGGATCGAGCAGCGATCGTGTGGTGGCGGGGGACGGGCTCAGGCCCATGTATCTGCATAATAAAAGGCAAGAAAAAAAACCCGAAAAGCTGCGGCTGTTGTGCAGCGGAAAAATCCATCGCATTCTGTTGTCCAGTTCATTGTGTGTGTTGCGCCCGGTGATCGTGCTCCGGCGTTCGCCGGCGTTCCAGTCAGCAGCAGGGGTTCGGCGGACACCGCCGGCTCCAACAAGTGGTACCAGAGCATAGGTGTATGTTCTACAGTGGGTCTGTTAGCCCACCGCGAGAGCCCCCTCGGAAGAAGTTCGTGATCCCGTGCAAGGCGGCGGCGGCGAAGATGGGTGACGAGACGTCGACAAGCACCGAGGCGGGAAGTGGCGTTCGCGAGAGCTCGCTCATGTGGCCGATGCTCACGCGCACGAACTACTCCGAATGGTCCATGCTGATGCAATGCAACTATGAAGCGCTGGAGATCTGGTACACCATCGATCCGGGGACGAACGTCAAGCGTTCCAAGGATAGTCAGGCGATGAGCTGCCTGAACCGATCTGTGCCACAGGAGATGTGGACGACGTTGGGAAGAAAGAACACCGTCAAGGAGGCGTGGGAGGCGGTCAAGACGATGCGACTCGGTGCTGATCGTGTCAAGGAAGTCAATGCCCAGAAGCTGTTACAAGAATTTGAGAACATCAGCTTCAAGGATGGGGAGACAGTCGACGATTTCGGCATGAGGATTAACAATCTTGTCGCCAACCTTAAAGCCCTCGGGGAGACGGTGGATGAGCCCCGAGTCGTGAAGAAATTTCTCCGAGTCATCCCCGCAAAATTCACGCCGGTTGTGGTTTCGATCGAAATGTTCTGTGATCTGAAAACCATGACGGTCGAAGAACTGGTGGGGAGGCTGCGTGCGGCGGAGGAACGCATGGAGGAGAAGGTAGAACAGATTGTGGACAAAGCTGGTCGATTGCTTCTAGCCGAGGAGGACTGGATCGCGAAATACAAACATCGCCTTCAGTCCAACTCACTCAAAGAAAGCAGTGGCAGTGGCGGTCAGTACAAGGGCAAATCGCCGGTGAAGCATGATGGCGGCGGTGGAACTAGTGGCCAGAAGGCCGTCAAGCTCACGTCGGAGGACACTCCTCAGCGTAAAGGTAGGTGTCGCAACTGCGGCATCTATGGCCACTGGGTCAAAGACTGCAAGAGGCCCAAGAAGGAAAAGAAAAATGGGGAGAAGAAGGAGGCGGCGAACGTGGCTGTCGCTGATGCACAACCGGCGTTGTTCATGGCGTCGGCAAGCGAGATCGTGCACAAGGCCACCAAGTTCGTACATCTGGCGGAGAAGAAGGTGGCTCCCATCCACTGCGATGACGGCGTGTGGGTGCTGGACATAGGAGCCAGCAACCACATGACGGGAACGTGGGAAGCACTGACACACCTTGACGAGGAGGTGTCAGGTACTGTTCGTTTCGGCGACGGCTCCTGCGTTGAGATCAAGGGGCTCGGCTCAATCGTCATGGAGGGACGAGATCGCCAACACAAGGTACTGACCAACGTGTATTACATTCCCAAGTTACAGAGTAACATCATCAGCTTAGGCCAATTGGAGGAGGCTGGGTGTGAAGTGTTAATGAAAAATGGCAGACTTACAGTTGTTGATACTGAGGGTAAACTAGTGATCAATGTCTCACGCACTAGTAACAGGCTCTATACCCTGAAGAATGCAGTAGTACCCCCTGTTTGTTTGCACATGAATTTAGCAGATCCAACTTGGGTGTGGCATGCAAGGTTTGGTCACCTGAATTTTAGAGCACTTCGAGATCTAGGCAGTAAGGGGATGGTGGAAGGCCTACCAGAGATAGATCGAGTTGAACAGGTTTGTGATGGCTACACATTGGGAAAGCAGCACAGAAAACCATTCCCTCAGCAATCCTCATTCAGAGCAAGTTAGGGCTTAGAATTGGTTCATGCTGACTTGTGTGGAAAGATCAGCCCACCAACCCCAGGTGGGAAACAGTATTTTCTGCTTGTGGTAGATGACCACAGCAGATACATGTGGGTGGAGTTGTTGAAAGCTAAAGATGAAGCACTACAATACTTCAAGAAAATTAAACAGCAAGCTGAATTAGAATATGGCAAGAGGATGAAGGCAATGAGAACTGATAGAGGGGGAGAGTTTAACTCAAACCTATTCACTGTCTTCACCAATAATACAGGCATCAAGCATTACACTACTACTGCTTACTCTCCACAGCAAAATGGAGTAGTGGAGCGTCATAATCAAACCATAGTGGAGATGGCTAGATGCCTGTTAAAGTCAAAAGATGTGCCACCAAGGTTCTGGGGTGAAGCTGTTGTAACTGCAGTGTTCATATTAAATCGAGCTTCAACCAAAAGCCTTCAGAACATGACACCATATGAAGCTTGGCATGGAAAGAAACCCAGGGTGGATCATATGAAAACTTTTGGGTGTGTAGCACATGTAAAGAAAGTTGGGCCTGGTATCACAAAATTGTCTGACAGATCAACCAAAATGGTTTTCCTCGGGTATGAGTCAGGAACAAAAGGGTATCGGGTGTTTGATCCTGTAAACAACCAACTACATGTGAGCCGAGATGTTGTGTTCGAGGAGCAAGAGAAATGGAATTGGGATACCCCAAGAAGCTCAGGCCAGGCTGAAACTGAAAGCTTTATTATTGATCTTCTGCCTACTGTAGCAAAACCGACAATGCAACCTGCAGCTGTATTTGAAGAGGGTGAAGGCAGTCAGCAGGATCAGGGGGAACAGGGTCACGAACTGTCACCCCAGGCATCATTACCAGCATTACCAGGGTCCCCATCGACACCAAATAATTCTGCAGTAGGCTCTAATGCCACTGGGTCGAACTCTGTAGGTAGCTCAGACTCTGTTCAGGGTCCAGTCAGGTTCAGGTCCTTGACTGATTTGTTTGATGCCACTGAGGAGATACATGACTATGAATATAGTGGATTATGCTTGCTTGCAGCTGATGAACCAGCAAGTGTTGAGGAGGCTTTGGAAGAAAAATGTTGGACGGATGCAATGAATGCAGAACTGCAATCCATCAGTGACAACAGCACTTGGAGACTGATAGAGCTACCAAAAGGTCAGCGAGCTATAGGTCTCAAGTGGGTGTTTAAAGTGAAAAAAGATGCAACTGGTAACATTGTCAAACACAAGGCTCGACTTGTGGCAAAGGGGTATGCACAAAAACAAGGGGTGGATTTTGATGAAGTCTTTGCACCTGTGGCCAGACTAGAAACAGTAAGATTACTTTTGGCTCTAGCTACAAATGGGGGCTGGGAGGTCCATCATATGGATGTTAAAACTGCTTTTCTAAATGGGGATCTCCTAGAAGAGGTGTATGTTCATCAGCCACCAGGATTTAAAGATCCAGACAATGCAGGGTTGGTGCTTAAGTTGAATAAGGCCTTATATGGGTTGAAGCAGGCTCCAAGAGCATGGAATGCAAAACTTGATCAAGAGCTGTACAAACTCGGTTTCAGAAGGAGTGAGGAAGAGCATGCTGTGTACAGAAGAAGTGAGGGTGATTCATTCCTCATAGTTGGTGTGTATGTAGATGATTTAATCATCTGTGGTCCAGATAGCAGTAAGATCTGTGGATTCAAGGAGCAGATGAAGAAGCTTTTCAGCATGAGTGACTTAGGCCTACTAAGTTACTACCTTGGGATGGAGGTGACTCAAAAGGACGATGAGATTTCAATTTGCCAAAGTGCCTATGCTACCAAGATAGTAGAACAGTGTGGTCTGTTAGGCTGTAATTCTATAGATACACCAATGGAACAGCGTGTGAAACTTGTATCAGGAACTGCATAAAAGGTACTTGATGCTACCAGGTATAGGAGTATAATTGGGAGTCTGAGATACTTGGTTAACACAAGATCAGATATTGCTTATGCAGTTGGGATAGCAAGTCGTTTCATGGAGTCACCAAACAGTGAGCAATGGGGTGCTGTAAAAAGGATAGTCAGATATATATCTGGAACTATCAGCTATGGGCTCAAGTATGGTGCAGGGGGAGATGGAGGTCTGAACCTGTTGGGATACATAGACAGTGACCATGGTGGTGATCTCGTGCTGCGCAGAAGCACCACTGGCATGGTATTCTTCCTGGGATCAAATTTGGTGACATGGACCTCACAGAAACATAAAGTTGTTGCCCTCTCTTCGTGTGAGGCCGAGTACATGGCAGCAGGAGCAGGTGCTTGTCAGGGAGTGTGGCTTAGCAGGCTCTTAGCTGAACTGATGGGAAGAAGAGTTCAGAAGTTCAAACTTCTTGTGGATAACAAATCGGCCATAGAGCTATGCAAGAATCCTGTCTTCCACGAAAGAAGTAAACACATTGACACTCGCTTCCATTACATCAGAGATTGTGTCAGCAATGGGCAGGTTGATGTTGAACACGTGAGAACCGACAACCAGTTGGCTGACATACTGTCAAAAGCACTAAGCAGGATGAGGTTCGTGGAGCTGCGACAGAAGCTGGGCATCCTTAAGATACAACAGGATTAGGGGGTGATTTGTTAGACTTAGCATGTTTAGTTGAGTTTCTTTTTCCTTTCAGTTGTAATCCTGTTGTAACTCTGCATGTGTCATGTTTAGCGCGTAGAACCACGGTCCCGGGCGGAGATGTGCCCAGTCCAGGACGTGGCCGCGTGAGTCGGGTAAGTGGTCACCGCCACTGCATGGTCGTCGTGCATGCGATCGTGTGGTGGCAGGGGACGGGCTCAGGCCCATGTATCTGCATAATAAAAGGCAAGAAAAAAAACCCCGAAAAGCTGCGGCTGTTGTGCAACGGAAAAATCCATCGCATTCTGTTGTCCAGTTCATTGTGTGTGTTGCGCCCGGTGATCGCGCTCCGGCGTTCGCCGGCGTTCCAGTCAGCAGCAGGGGTTCGGCGGACACCGCCGGCTCCAACAGGAACGCCTCCAGGCTCAGCTCCGTCGGGTACGTCACGTTGGCGAACACGTACCCGACATGCGGGTTGCTGCCGCCCACCAGCACGCGGCCGTACGTGTCCAGCGCCGCCGACGAGTGGTACATCCGCGGCACCGCCGACGCCGCCAGCGACGACTGATCGAACCGCGACCCCAGCGGCTCGTCGGGCCTGTACAGCACGGGCCGCGTGACCGGGTCCCGCCCCAGCTCCCACCCGGCGGTGCCCGCCGCGGCCCCGTTCACGATCAGCACGTCGCCCGTGGGCAGCAGCACCATGTCGCCCATCACCCGGGCCATCGGCATCTCCTCGATCGCCCACACCACCGGGTCCGGGTCCGTCGGCACGACGCGCGCGCAGGTCCGGTCGGCGGCCACGAACGTGCCGTTCCGCAGCGCCAGGTGGTACGCGCCCCGCGGCGCGCCGCCGCAGACCAGCACCTCGGCGTGCGCGGGCGCGTTGGGGCGGAGCGGGAGGAGCACGGACGAGCCCGACGACGGGTAGTTCCGCGGCACGCCGCCGGGGACGGGAGGGAGGCGGCGGAGCGGGGCGCGGTTGTAGGGGTCGAAGACGACAGCGCGGTCGTTGGCGAAGACGAAGACGGTGCCGTCGGGGAGCATGTGGAGGAACGGGTACAGGTTGTTCTCGGCGTCCGGCTCCGTCGTCTCGTCCAGGAACGGGAAGAACGTCAGCGCCGGCGCGGCGTTGGCGTGCGGGAAGTACTCGAGGTTGAACTACCGCCGCCCGCCGAGGATGAGCACGCGGCCGTCGGGGAGGATCATGTCGGTGGCGTACCACCGCCGCGCGGCGAGGAACAAGGGGAGCTCGACCCAGCCCGTGGCCGGCGAGAAGAGCCGCGCGACGCGGTCGCCGCTGGAGAAGCCGCCGGTCTGGAGGAGCGTGCCGTTGGGGAGCAGCGCCCCGGACGAGCACCACGGGTTGGTGGCGAGCGGGTACGGGTGCAGCACGTTGGATCGGAGGTCCAGGAGCACCGAGTGCGCCGTGCAGTCGGCGCCGTCGACGGTGGCCGCGCACGGCGCCAGCGCGGCCAGCGAGATGTTGGAGGGGGCCGTGTCGGTGCGGTCGAACATGAGGACGAAGTCCCCCGGGAGCAGCTGCATGTGCATCGCCGACACGCCGATGCTCGCGTGGAGGAGCTGCCATTCTCCCTGGGACGGGGCATCATCGGCGGCGGCGGCGGCGGCATTGGCAATGCAGCTGGCGATCAGGAGAAGGTGGAGAAGGAAGGATCTTGGCTTGGGCATGGCTGCTGAGCATGCGATCTTTAAGCCTTTTCATGCATCCTTGCAATGTGATAAGCTAAGGTAGGGTGTACAGAGTGTGTTGCATACTTGCATCGCATTGTGACGTTGTGTTGGTGGAGGGTTGGTACAGGGAAGGCTGTAGGGAAATGGGGAATACGCATTTCATGCTTGGAACCGGGTATGCGATTTAAATGATACAAACTTTTTCGACTCAACGGAATTAGGTGAATCTTGCAATTTTTGGACCTGCATTCATTCTGTTGACCAGTGAAAATATTCAGGTTTAGCTAATAATTAGCTGAATTTTTGCCAAAATTTGATCAAGAGGCCGGCATAAAGAGGAAACTAATGATTAGAAGTATGCACTTTTACACTGAAGGAAGAAGTTGCGAGTTTGTTTCAACCAAATAGGACATCGGTTAGTTTTGTGGCCAAAGGTTTAGCTTGCCATGCATGCTTTATGCACGGGCGTGCCTAGTGCCCGGACGTTCAGATGCCCGTGCCCGCGTCCCCTGCTGCGTCCATCTCGTCTGCCACGCATGTTGCTAAGCCTGCCCTGCATGCACTTGCTGCGCCTGCACGTCCACCCCGCTTGCCGCATGCAACTGCTAAGCCTGCACACCCGCCCTTGCAAGTTGGTGCGTCTTCACATGCAGTTGTGCGCCTGATGCGCATGTAGGTGTGGACCACCCACGCCCGCTTCGCTTGCGACACACGTGGGGACCACTGCGCCCGCATGAACTGCCTCCGCATGCGCCTGCTAATGTTGCAACATGAAGCACTTCTGCAACATACGTCTGAAACAGGTGAAACATTTGCAACATACTCTTGCAACATATGTGTATAGCAATCGCAACATATGCAACATCTAGATAAAAACACTTGCAACATACGTCTGAATATTTTGAATAGACGCTTGCAACATGTGTATATAGCCATTGAAACATATGCAACATCCAAATAAAACACTTGCAACATACTTCTAAAACAGATGAAACATTTGAAATATACCCTTGCAACATACTTGTATAATCATTGCAACATATGCAACGTCCAGATGAAACACATACATCATCCGGATGAAACACATGCAACATCCAAATGAAACATATGAAAATATACATCTAAACGCATGAAACATACGGAGCTGGTGCCATAGAGTATGCGGGCCCCGCGCTCCTCTCTGCCGGTCCTTCTCTCTCTGGTCACAGCGCATGCACAGGCCCTCACGCATTGCATGCACCCCACGCTGAGCGAGGCCAAATGTGCTCCCATGCGCTGCCCTGCGCCCCACGTAGAACGAGTGGCCGCACGAGCTCCCATGCGCTGCCCCACGTCGTATGCACCCCACGCCGAACGAGAAGCCGCCCATGCTCCCATGCGCTGCCCCGTAGAAAAGGACCGGTGCAGGCCCTGCCTGACTGCAACTACACGCCCCGCTTTTTTTTCCTTGGTCGTCACGTGCATGCGGGGGTTGGTCCGTCCGGACGGACGGACGCCCTCAACCAAGCATTACCGTTTACGCATCCTCCGTGTGGATATGAATTTTGATCATGGGCCACCTAACTCGACCTTCCAAAATTTTTGGACCTGACTTGACTGGCTGGTATGATTTTAGACCCATGACCCGATCCAACCTGAGAAAGCTGACCCAAAGTAGTAAAACCTGATATAATCCCATCTGCCATTGCGTCGACGGACCAAAAATTTTGACATGACAATTTTTTATTGGCCCAAGTCGAGTCCGACCCGATCCCAGTGTTTAGCATCATCTAGCAGTTCCTTTTACTCCATTTCTTTCAAGACAACTTAAAACTCTTTCAATTCTTTTGGACACTTCTACCAGACCAACAACAAAGACGGGTCGGTCCTTACCAAGATCAAACAATAGACCTTATCTATACAGATTCAAGTTCTATATATTTTCGGTCATTGTGTGTGACCCGAAACTTGATAAAAATGAATTACAATGCTGCCACGCTCAACTAATCTAGTCTAGGGGAAGAAACAAACTAAACTACTTCGACCTATAAAATACCAAAACGGCTGCCACTTGCATCCTTACTTTATGTCAGCCCAGTTGGCCCACTATGAAAATGGATCGAGAATGTTATCAGCGGCCCACTCACCTGCCTTCTCCATGCTTTACTTGTCTCTGGAGACTACCAAATCACACGGCTCAGAGCCTCACACAGATCTCACATGGCCTTCCTCCCGATCCTCCGGCAGCGCGGGCACCACCTCGCCGTACAGCTCCGCCACCACCTCGGCCTCTGCCCCGCCCCGTCCTGGTGGAGTCCTTCTCTCAGTCGCAGTACCGCATCTTCGGCTCTGCTACATCGTGTCACCTGCAGCGACACTGGCCGACTCCAACTCTCCGACCGCCCTGCGCGAGCGCTCCTTCCGTCACACGCGTCCTGGGCGGCGCTCCCCGATGCGCTCCGGTCAAGCGGAGTCGCCGACGACTGCGTCTCCTCCGCTCATACCGACCTCCGCATCGCCACGCTCGTGCCCAAATGAGGTAATGAGTTAATTTCTGGTGAGTGTGTAACACTGAAGATATTGGTAGAAAGTTCAGTAGACCGTGGAATGAGTATGAACGTGCTTGAGACTTCATGTTATATGTCATCAACACAATAACACCTAACACGATTCATGTTCCTTGTTACATATAGTTGACGAATCGAAATATTTCATTATTAGGGTATAATTGTTTGGTGAGGAGAAGGCGTTGAAATAAATGCTGTAGTAGATTCTTTTTTTTTCTGTAGTTGTTGTTTGGTCATGTATTCGTTCCACCACTATGTGCTTATAATTATTTAACAATGGTTATTTATCGTGCATAAATCGAAAGCTGCCTGTGTTCTGTACACGTATGTCTTACTTACTTATGCTAATAATAGAACTACTATTGAGGTCATTCATTCTAGAGAATTTTCATGATCTAGTTTATCGGTGGCAAGCATAAAGTGCCCTATGTAATGGTTTTTGGGTACAGTGTGAACTTACAATGCTTTGCTGATGCATTTAATGCACATTGCACAGAATATGATGTTTGATCAAAATATTTGTCTATTTCTAAAATACTATTATATGAAATGGATGGCACTGGGATATATAGCATCTGATGCAATGTACCATATCCTCACTTAATCCAGAGGTTTTCAGACATCACCATGGTGGCTCTTCTAATCATATATTACCCACATTTGGTTCTCTGTTTGTTAAATAATGTTATATGGGAAAGAGATTACTAAATCATCTTGCATAAGTACCAGTCACTTTTCTAATTTTTTTTTAATTTCAGGATCAGATGATCTTTTCTGTTCTTGCTTTCTAAATTAATCTTATTTGGTATAGACCGTGTACAAAAACACTACCACAAAAATGATTTCAGGAGACAGTGGGTTTTATTTACAGAGGCGGACATTTTCTTCCATTGCCTCTAAAAATCTCTCCCTGCATCTATAAATAGATTTTCAGAGGCGTTAAAAAGACCATATCTGAAAACAAGGTCATTTTCAGAGATGGCCTTCTTATGAGGCCGTCTTTGAAAATCCAATTACAGAGGCAGTGTGTCACGCGGATTACAGAGGCGATGTCTTACACAGAAGCTTATGGCATGACCCTCGATAACTATGTTGCGGTTCGGGCAATCTTTTGCCCGAGTTATCGGCGGCCATGATTAATGTGCCAAAATGCTAAACTGAGGCCAAATGTATCTCTCCACATTTTTATTAATCAGAACAATCTTCGTGCCTAGCAGAGGCACTGCTTTTCCTGTTCGTCTTTTGCGTGTGGGGAGACGAGCAACTGAGCACCAGCACCGTGCTCACCAGGCCCGAGCCGGTGCTCGCCCAGAGAGGCCGAAGGCATGCGCCAAGCAGCAGGAGCCGCGTGCTCCCAGAGCCCGAGCGGCGCTCGCCCAGGTGGCCATCCTCTCGTCGGTCTCCTCCCTGTCTCTACTTCCTTCGGTGCTTGCTCTCTGTCTGTCTCAGATTGGCAGCGCAGCATCTGGCCGGCGGCGAGCAGACCCACCGCTGGTTGTTCCTCTCTCCATCTCCGCTCGGTACGTGCAATGCAACCCAGTGCCGTGCGGTAGCTGTTTCCCTCCGTTCGTGCGGTTTTTCTCTCGGTTCTGTTCGCGGCTGTCGGTGTACACCGCCTCCTGATCGTGCGGTGGTGTCCAGTGCCTGTCAAAAGTGCCGGCCCAATTTCCAGTCTGGCAGGTTCGAATTTCCAGCCCTGTTTTCTTTTGTTTCATCCGTGGTTTGCGCGTTTGTGCTCGGATTTAAGTTCCATCTTTTGCGTTGGTTTTCGATCGATTCAAGGAACTTATCTAAGGGCCTGTTTGGCACGGCTCACGCCGGCTTTGGCTTATCTGACATCGGCACTGTAGCAACACTGTAGCGCGAAGCCGGTTTTCTCTCTCCTCCTCTTCCCCTCTCACTGACATCGTCGCTGTTCATCGAAGCCGGAGAAGCCATTTTTTCTGGCTTTTCCCCGAGTGCTACAGTACGCGTGCTACAGTGAGACAGAAAAGCAGGAGAGAGAAAACCGGCTTCGCGCTACAGTCAGAAAAGCCGGAGCCGGCGCAAGCCGTCCCAAACGGGCCCTAAGTATTCTCGTCATCAGTTGGCATGGATATTTTAGATTTGGGAACTTCTTTTGGTGTGCTGGTTTGGCGGTGATTTTGGGACAGCGGCCACATATTTCGAGAGAAATTTTACGGCTCGTATTCACCCCCCTCTGGTCAACGTTTTCGGTCCTTTATATTGCTACTAATTTAAATATCTGAAAAATAAAAGGAGCCTTGTTAGGAAGCTGCATTCTCATGGCACTGGCAGCATATATATGAACATTTAGTTGGCAACCTACGTACATTTTCAGGCTCACAATGAATCCGCAAGCCGGAATAAGCTGTATCATAACATTTGTTTTGTCACATGACGACTCACAACTTAATTATATGTACAAGGCTCTGTATTCTCAGGTGGTAACCTGCATCCACAGTAACACAGATTCGAATAAAAAAACTAATTCACATCACATCGCATTCTAGTCACCATGAATTTATTTGCAGTGTCCAACATCTGACTGCCTCACGACGACCCGCAGCGTAGTAATCGGCTCCATTGCTTCTTCTTCGGCCGAAGCGATGATAGCTCCAGCCTCCAAGGCTGCTTTTTGTCCATGCGGCACTCCACCTGCAGGCGAGGTCTTTTATACATTCTATAATCGATAGTGCTAGAGACGTATGTAGTAATAATAATAGTCTTGGAGTAGCATGCATACTTTATTGTTACTCCCTCTGTTGTTCCACGATGAATTCCCTTCAAACTTGCTCCACTTTGTCCAATAACACCTCCTCTGTTTCATCCCCTGAAACGGACCGTCTAGTCAAGTAACCAGATATTCCAATAGCAAGAAAGGTGCTCAGTATATGCAACATATAAAGCAGCAGTGTTGTGTTAATTTACCTGAAGCGTCAGCAGAGGGGCTGATGTTTGTCTTGAAGCTGAAAGGATCTATCGTGTACTTCACGTACCACTTCCTTTCAATGTTGTTGACATCATCATCTGCATATGCCTTGACCTGCTTGATATGGCTAAACTTGTCCCACTCAGGGCTAGATTTTCCTTCAGCTATGGAAGTGAGCAACAGGACATCACAGTCTAGATCCAAATGCCTTGGCTTTACGTCCTGCAAATATCCAGGGAGTGTTTCCATGTCGTAGTCCTCCAGCCAGAGTTTCTGAAGTGCAGGCAAACCCTCTAACACCTTCAACTTTGGGCACGACCTGATACTAAGGTTCTGCAAATTTGGTAGGTTACTGATCCTCTCCAGGCAAGGACATCCAGCCACGTGAATTTTCAAACCAGAACCAAAGTTCTCCACAGCGCTTGGGTGCTCATGATGGTGTGGTAGTAAGAACTCTGGCCCAACACGCTTGATGCCTGGGGCGCTTTTAATCTGTAGGTACTCCAAGCTGGGGTGCTGCCAGAAGCCATCAGGTAGCTCTGTGCAATAAGGCAAGTCTTCCATGAATAGAATCCTCAAGCATCCAAGGCACACAATTGCTGTCGACGTCATCCACCGTGGAAGTCGTTGACCAAAGTACCCTTCGATTGTAAGATTTTCTAAGCAAGGCGGAGGGCAGAGCCCATCAAACACCTTCTCGATGTGTTGCTGCTCTTCCTGTTTCACCAACCGGTGAGCACCTCCACTACTACTAGTGCACTGTAAGTACAGATAGCTGAGGCACACCTTTTCACCAAGCCTGGCTTTTATAGCAAATGAGGAAGAAGATACATTCTCCAGGCCACGAATATCAACACTCGTGAGCCAGTTAAGAGGTCCTAATTCTTCCAAACTACACCAATCACCCTCCACATGGGCTGGAAACCCCTTTAATATCCTCAAATTAGTTAGGCTGCCGAAACCCCTGGGTATATTGTTTATACCTGAGTATACAAGGCTTAGATACCTCAGCTGCCGTAACATTCCAATGCCACAAGGAAGCTTCGTCAGACTTCCACAGTTAGAAAGGTCAATGAACTGCAAGAATTGCATCATGTCTATATTTTCTGGCAGCCTTGATGTGTCAGTGCCATCTAGGCACAAATACCTCAAGTGTTTGAGTTGGACCAAGGATTCAGACAATGCATCAAAATTTCCATCTTCTATATGTAGGGTCCGCAAACAAGGAAAAGATGACAGTGAATCACCTGGGTTGATCTTTGTTTCCCCAACTAAAATAAGTGTTCGCAGTGATATATGTGCTTGTAGAGCACTCCACTCTAGCTCATTTGACTCTGATTCTTTGGATTTTAGTGATAACCGAATAACATTTTGTGGGTTAATGTTATTGGTATGGCCAGGCTCAGTTTTGTGAGCTATCAATGCTTCATCTCTAGTCAAATACTGAGCGAACGAGCGAACAACATCATGCATATTGCAAACTACCTGGTCTATGTACCCTTGATCAGGCTCTAGAAGGTTCCTAGCTATTAACTGGTCATAGTACTCTTTTCCTAACACTTCCAAATCCTGTGAGTTTCCATGAACAAATCCTTCACTAATCCACATGGCAACAACTTGCTTATACCAGAACACCATGTTCTTTGGGAGGAGGGCGTAGTGCAGAAAGCAAGACTTCAACTCAGGGTTCAGATCTTGATAGCTCAGGTATACTGCATAGTTTAGCTCTTCGGGCATTTGAGATACTGACCATGTAGAATCATTAAGGACCTTTGTCCAATCGCTTCGCCTTGTCCTTTTCTGGAGGAGGAGGCCTCCTATTACTTTGACTGCGAGAGGCAAACCATCACATTCTGCTATAATCGACATTCCAATGTCCTTCAGTGTATCAACCTTTTGTTCATCATTATTTTCATTTCCGACCACCTGCAAGCAGCTAATTAAGCCAGTTAATTATGTGGAATATGGATATATATATACATTTCGTCCTAATCGGAGGCAAAATCGAGTGCTAATTACCAGCTCTTGTATTTTATAGTCACTGTATTATGTACCATAGTCACTCCAGTATTTATTGTAGCTTTTAATAATTATAATTTTATTTTACTAAAATGGAATGAACTGTCCTCTAAGCCCTGCACTGTGGCACTAAAGATATTGAATTTTCTATATCAAATTTTTTTGCAGTAATATTATTTTGTATAAATATAGAATAATTAAAATTAAATTACTAGCATTGATATGACATAATATTTTTTGTCAAAATTTATAAACTTATTTAAATTAAAGGGCGTACCCAGTGCAGATATAAATGTAATTAACAAAAAAATGTTAGTATAATTATTTATTTGTGGTTTGTTAAGGAAGATTTTTAGCTCTTGATTAATTATTAAATAAAGAGTAAATTTCACTAGTGGTCCTCGAGCTTGTCCTAAGTTCTCGTTCAGGTTCTAGTACTTTCAAATTACACACTCAACTCCCTAAATTTGTCATGAGTTCTAATCCCGGTCCTAGTATATGCAAATTGCACATTTAGCTCTCTAAACTTGTTCCGAATTCTCATCTCGGTCTTGGTACTTGCAAATTCCACACTCAAGGTTCCTAAAATTGTATTATTATACCATTATGGTCCATTCACCCTATAACATTGTCCCCACCTCCGTCACACCACACATGCTTGCCTTACTACCCTCCACCTGCCTATGTTGCATCAACGGGGGTGTGTGGGCCAACACAGATGGCAGTATGTAAAAACGTCACTTGTATCTATTTTAAAATGTTTTTATTATATTTCTTTCAACGATTTCAAAGACCAAGGTGAGCATCACCGTCCAGTTTCACTGCGAAATCGCAAAACTGACGGTGATGGCGGTTTCTAAACTGGTGGGGATAATGTTTCTATAGTAGTGTCTTCAAAGTAGTTTGTAGCCTAGATTCATAATATTAGTGCTAAAATAAATAACCATCTAGGTTAATTTGCATATCCGTGTGCATAAGAAACCTAATAAAAACTACTGAAAATGCATAGATGTTATAAATTATAAATATTACATAGGGGCACTTTGTTCTTGAGCCAATTTAAGCTCAGTCAGTAATAACAAATGGTAATGATAAAGATTCTAATTGTTAGAACATTCTGGATGGCCAAAGAATTCCTTGCATGCATATATTTGTTTCCATAAATAAACTACCCTCAACTAACGTTTACAATTAAATGGAAGTTACAACAAATCTTAAAGGTTTTGTAGATAACTTACTAGCCCAAATGTGCATCGGGCAGTAGTGTCGTGCTAAACAAATTTGTTTCTGAAGAAAAGCTACCACAATAGAAGGTGAAGCTTAGGGGCATGGCATGTGCAGACCGACTAGCTAGATAGACTATGAAGCAAATGTACAAGACTACCAACTATCTAGATAGATTGTGAAGCAAATGTGCACACATGAATACATAACATATTAAATCCTTAAATTAACTTATACGAACCTGCTTCTTGAGCAAAGACCAGGCATCTTCTTGCTCTAGTTTGTCGACATGGTGGTAGGGAACCTCTGCCATCATGCCTCGAGCAACTGCATCTTGTCTCGTTGTAACGAGAACACGGCTTCCTCGAGAAAGTGATTTTATCAATGGAGGCTTGAGCACCTTCTCCCATGCATGGTGGTCCCAAACATCATCCATCACCAATAAGGTCTTGCACCCCTCCAGGGCTTCCTTAAGGGTTCGCTCTAGTGCAGCCTTTGTGTTTCTAGCTGCTTGATGATCTCCTCGTGCTTCAGTGATAGCTCTCTCTAGTAGACCACTGTCGCTAAATTCTTGATTGACGCTCAACCATAGTCTCTTTTCGAACTCTAATTTGATGAAGTCATGGTTGAAGATCTTCTTGGCAAGGGTGGTTTTGCCAATCCCTCCAACTCCCACAATAGCATAAACCATAACTTTTTTGTGTTCATGTATGTTTTTCTCCTTCTTTGTGAGTAAATTCACTAGATTTCTTGTGTCCTCCTCAATCTTGTCACCAACCACACCTAACTCATCCTCCCCCGTCGTCTCACGCCTAGCGCGAAGGGAGGATTCTACCTTTTTCTTGTCGTCCTCATAAGAAGCAAGGTTGATGAAGTTGAAGGTTTTGCTACGCTTCTCAATGTCATCTAGCCTCTCATTGAGATTCTTTATGCGATGACCAATGTCATGAGCATGGAGAGGATTTCTCAAACAAAAGAGCAAGGGATTGAAGCAGCCCATATCCTTGGATGGACCCCGTTCCATGGCCTTGAGCTGGCACAAATCAAGAATATTGGTTGCATCATACATGGCATTCCTAAGCTCTCTCACCCATGATTGCACACTCTCGTCGCTGATGTTCCTCTTGTCAGCATCGGCGATGAACCTCTTAAGGTCCCCGAGCTTGATGCCCATCTTTTTTATCTCATCAGGAACACCTAAGAGCAGATGCACCTCTTCTTTAGCCATCTCCAACAGCATGTGTTGTAGGTAGGATGCTAAACCGTCCAATACCACCGCCATTGCTGCTTCTGTGTCTACAAAGTCAAAATTAGATAAAAATATCACGTGATTTGTTTCAAGCAAAGGTAATATTTATGGTAAAGGAACCGAGGTCCCAGTAACCATAACACTAATTATTGAAAAGTAGGCCCCTGAAACAATAGATATATAGGTACTAGAATAATTACATCTAACGATAACTGAAGGCACTACTGCACAAAATATTTTGAGCAGCGTTTGCAAATAGGCCTCAGAGGCGGGCATATTTTTAGACCGCCTCGGTTAATGCCTCGATTAACTGAGGCGGTCATTTTTTATTAACCGCCTCCTAAAATCTATTAACCAAGGTGGGCAATCTAACAGAACCGCCTCGATTAATGCCTATTAACCGAGGTGGTTGCCCTAACGCAACCGCCTCGGTTAATCTATTAACCGAGGCGGTCATCTATAAGGCTTGCCTCGGAAATTCCGGCCTAGCCCGCTACTGTTTCCTTGCCCAATATCTAGCTCCTACTATATATACCGGGATGAAAACCCTAACCTTCACCACTCCCTCCCAGGCACTACTCGCTCATCTCCCAGGCGCCGTGCGCTCTCGCTCATCTTGCGACCCTTCCCTCCCACTCTCTCATCTCCCTCACTCGGCGCCACTCTCCTCTCTCTCCCCCACCGCCGCACATCACCTCGATCTCATCTTCCTCTCGCGGGCTAACTGGTGGCGGGCACCCCTTTCTCCCTCTCCGGCGGGCGGCAGGGCAGGCTCGCGCGGCCCAGCAAGCGCGCGGCGTGGGACGCGGCGGCGAGCGTGGCACGCGGCCCTAGGAGCGCGGCGAGAGCAGCGGCCCAGGAGCACGGCAAGCGGGGCGGCGGCGGCTTGTGGGGATCTTCGGTGACTGTGCTCCTAGGCAGATCTAGGGCATGGATCTCCGGCGGCCACGCCTCCTTCAAGCGAGTACACAAGTTTGAAGTAGATCTTGGACGCAGAGCTAGCTACGCATGAAAAAAATTGAATGCAGAGAAATAAGGCGTCGAGGAAACGGACCTGTTGAGCGATGGCTGGAACTGGAAGTACGTTGGACCAAGTGCAGGCGTGGTTTGTGGAACGGCACCTGCTGCCTAGCAGTTGCAAAGGTTGGAGATTGGCCGGATCCGCGACTAGGCGTGGAACGGCACCTGCTGCCTAGGCGTGGTTTGCAGCCGGTAGAGAGAGGATAATCTGTGTGCTTCAGTTCCTTGGTCTGTTGTAGAGTAACGCAAGAGGACTGGCCAGGCCGCGCTGGGGTTTACAGTCATCGATCACCATAGAGATGCCGAATTGTTAGATTTGTGGTTGGTGTATATATATAATAGTATATATAAACGAGTACACAAGTTTGTAGTAGATCTCGGACGCAGAGCTAGCTACGCATAAAAAAAAATAATTGCAGAGAAATACAACGTCAAGGAAACGAACCTGTTGAGCGATGCCTGGAAGCCTGGAACAGGAACGAATCCCGGCGTGGTTTGTGCAACTGCTCTGCTTGACGGACGCTGGCGGAGGTGGTGGTGAATGGGCTGATGGCCAGGGTTGCTGCTAGCCGGCGCCGGAGGGGGCGGACAAGCTGAAATGGACTTAAGCGAAGAACAGAGGAGATGTGAGGTGGTTAGCGACGACTAGAACTGCGGTTGCTTCTCTCGGCAGCTTGAGATGAGGAACGAAGGCAACTTTATAGTTGGCCATGGTCGCCCAGTTAACTGAGCTGGTAGTGGCAGGCAGAGTCTGAACATCTTCAAATACTTCAAATAAGTTATAGTCTTACACATGGTATCAGGTCAATAATTTTGGTATAAATTTATCTTCATGCAAATTCATATAAAAAAATTATGAATTAATTTTTTGACCACACTTCTTTTCAGAAACGGGCTTGCCACCTCTGTTAATTGTTATGTCCAGATCCTAGTTTTCTCTTTAACCATTCGTATAAATGCCTTCCTTTATTTGTTCATGTTACTAAAAAAGAGTTTAGGTCCTAGTAGTATTGCTTTCCACATGTTGATTAAGTTGAAACACAGCCAACGCTCAATACGTTGAATTTATTATAACACAGGATTATATTTGTAGTAGTATAGTTTTATATAACGTAGAATGGTAAAAAATAAGTTACTAATATTGATATTACATAATTTTTTATTCAAAATGTATAAACTTATTCCGAATACCAAATTATGAAATCTATTATCATGGAGTGTTAATATAAATTAAAATTAATAATTGGTGATATTGCTATTGATTTGGTAGGTGAACATTTTTCCATGTTTCATAATCTATTAAAATAAATATTTATCCTATGTATACATGTGAAAGATAATATTATGCTTAATTTTAACTTCATGGTTGTTGAATGTTAAATTTTTTTTTGTAATAGCATATATTAGTATTTAATGTAGATTTGAGAATTTTTATTTGTTTCTTTATAATAGCCGTGGTAGAAAAAATATAGAGGTGTTACATTATATGCTATTTCATAATAGCGTATATGGGTATGTTGAATGCAAACTTAGAGGTTACTTTGCATTATCCTTCATATTGATAGAGGTGGTTAATTTATAAAATTATCAGGGAGTATTTTAAATTATCTTTCATAATGGCAGGTGTAGGTAATTTAGATACATTGTTAGAGAATTATTTCGAATTGTCTTGATAATGACAAAGGTGGATAATTCAGATGTAATGTTAGGGGGTTATTTTGAATTATCTTTAACAATGACAAATGCGGTTTATTTAGATGCAAGTTTAGGGGTTAGCTTGAATTATTTTTCAAAATAACAGAGGTGGGTAATTTATATACAAGTTTAGGGGGTTATTTTGAATTATCTTTCATAATGGTATATGTGGATAATTTAGGTGCAAGATTCAAAGGTTACTTTATGTATTTTTCATAATAGCAAAGGTAGGTATTTTTATAAATAATAACATATCCAATGGCTATTATCAACGATGACGATTAAAGTTTATCAAATTAATGGTTAGATGTTTCTTATTATTGTGAGAGTTTCTAGGATCTATTTTTTGACTAGCACGTCAAGTGAGAATTAACGAGGTGCCTTTAATTACTTCATATTAGAATTAGGTCTTGAGTTGGTTTTTGATAAATTTTTTTTTTACCAAGAGACGTTTGAGGTCATAATAATAATAAATAAATTGGTCTGTTACTCCTCAAAACTCTTCTTTCCATTGTCTTAAAAATAGATGAGAGACCCACACACACACGGGTGATATCCTGAAAAACAATCTAGGAGGGAGAAGCGCTTGCATCCTGTCGCCTTATCGACGGAGACATCTATCCTTGGCTGCGGAAACGGGTCTTTCCTGCATGCTTTGTTAAGATCTGTGAAATCTATGCACATTTTTTCTTCGTTGCTAATACCACATTTGCCAACCATTCTGAGTACTTGACTTCTCTGATGACGTTTGCATCTAACAGTCTCTGTACTTTAGCCTTCGCTGCTAAAATTCTGTCCTTCCACATTTTCCTTTGTTGCTACTTTCTTGGCTTTATTTTGGGTTTGATGTCAAGAGTGTTGTATAATATACCTGTTGACTCCTTTCAGGTCAGAGGCTGACCAGGCGAAGACATCTTTCTTCTTGGCTAAAGTTTCTATGAGGTCTGCTTCTTCTTCCTTCTACAGATTGCCTCTGATGGTGACTTTCCTGTCTGGGACTGCCTTCTCCAATGGGACTGACTTTGTTTCTTCTTGATCTTTGAGATCTGTTTTGCCCTTTGGCATGTCCGGAGGCTCCGGTGAATTGCTTCTAGCCGCCTCGACAGAATTGATGTTGCGCTGTGATTTGTAGATGGCTCTTTCTATGTTTCTTGCCTCCTTCTGACTACCATGCACTATGATGGTGCCATGCAAAGCTGGCATTTTCATACACAAGTAGCCCATATGGATGGCTATATTGAACTTGTTTGCAAACCCTCTGCTGAAGATGGCATTTTATGGGTAGTAGAGGTCTACTACGTCAAAGTCACGTATCTATCCTAGCATTTTCCTGGCCTCCGAAAGAGACTGGCAGGGATATTTTTTCCCAATGCATTCATCCTCTTTCCTCCGAAGCCTATCAGTGGTGAATCCATAGGCTGCAGCTGGCTTCTGCTTAATTTCATCTGATCGAAGGCATTAACAAAGATGATGTCTGCGGAGCTTCCGGGGCCTGAGAACCTTGTTGATTTCTCAGCCTGCTATATTGGCTTTGATCACCATGGCGTCAGCATGGGTGTAGCTCTCCAATTAGATGTCCTGTTCTGAGAATGTGATGGGTGTCTTTGACCAATCTATGTAGTGTACTGGACCCTGCACTGCTATGTTGTTAACGAGCCTGAGGTGATGTTTCTTCTGCTTCTTTGTTTGGAATTCCATTGAAGAGCCACCGGCTATCGGCAGTATCATGTCGTTGATGGGTAATGGTGTATGTGGATTGATCTGGTTTTCTGGGTTGGGCTCATTTTTTGGGGTGTGTAGCTGTGATGGAGGTGGTGGCAGAGGTAGTGCTTCGAGTTGTCTATTGTGCGCTTGAGCTAGCTGGCTTGTCTTTATGAATGTTATGTGCGGAGGCTTTGGATTTATATAGGTAAGGTTGGCTTCTGCTCGCTGATTACTTGCCTGCCCTTGCTGTTGGGTGCTTGGTCACTATTTAGGTAGGAAGTTGGGGTAGTATGCGGCTGCTAAGGTTGATGGGTGAATTTAATTGGAGTTAAGACTTGGGTAGATTGGGCAATATGGCTGCCGCGAAGGCGTAGCGAAGGTGTAGTTGACCTCTCTGGCGGGTTGTTGTGGCGGAGGTTGAGGATTTGCCCTGTTTTTTATTCTCTCCTGAGTTTCCTTCGCATGTGGGCAATCTCTGGTGATATGCCATTTGTTCTCTCCATGAAAGAAACAATATTGCCTTCGCTGTCTTGGTTCTTGGTTTTTGTTCTAATTCTTCCTTTGATTGTATTTCTTGCCTTAGTACTGCTTTTGTGGTGCTTTGTTTGGGGCTACCTCCGGCGTCTGTTGCCCTTGCTGGCTATTCCCTTGCTGCTCTATGTTGAAAACTTGTTGATCTGACGGTTGGTGGGGCTTTGACTTGCCTTGGCTTCTGTTGCCCCTTTGTCCATTCCTGTTGTTCCCTTGGTACTGTTTGTTCATATTTTGCTCCTCTAGCCTTCTACAAAGGTCGTTGTCTGACTTTAAATACTTCTCAAACTCACTGTATAGTTCTTCTATGGTACACTAGTAGAGAAACGACCTTTGATCCAGCTCGAAATTTGGCTTTAGTCCTGGTATATTTTGCGTCCGGGACTAGAGAGACCTTTAGTCCCGGTTTGTAGGTCCAATTGGGACTAAAGGTCCCTACCCAACGGCTACTGCGGCAGACTTTTGCTGCAGGGGACCTTTAGTCCCGGTTGGAGCTACCAACCGGGACTAAAGGTTAACTTTTACTCCCGGTTGGTCCCTCCAACCGGGAGTAAAAGTCTACTCCTAGCTGGAGGCTCCGTCCGGGACTAGAAAGGACCTTTAGTCCCGGTTGCTGTCTCCAACCGGGACTAAAGCTTGAAACTGTAACAGGCAGCTTTTAAGCTGACACTGACAGGGTATCAATTAGTCCCGGTTGCCGTGCTTTACAATTAGTCCCGGTTGACACTGACAGGGTAACAGGCAGCCCTGCATGATTCATTATAATGAATGCATCAATTAGTCCCGGTTGCCGTGCTTTAAGTCCCGGTTGCCGTGCTTTACTTGTACTAGGAAGTAGCAATATGTATCAATTAGTCCCGGCTCTACTTGTTGCCGTGCTTTACTTGCCGTGCTTTACTTGCCGTGCTTTACTTGTACTAGGAAGTAGCAATATGTATCAATTAGTCCCGGCTCTACTTGTTGCCGTGCTTTACTTGTCGTGCTTTACTTGTTGCCGTGCTTTACTTGTTGCCGTGCTTTACTTGCCGTGCATTTGTTGCAATTAGTCCCGGCTGGTATTACGAGCCGGAGGTTAGTCCCGGCTGGTATTATCAGCCGGGACTAAAGGTCTTTTAGTCCCGGGCGTTTACAGGAGCCTCGATGGGCCAGCTCAACCTGAAGCCCACACATAGGAGAGATCATATACCAGAATGGAGCGGCCCAGTACGCAATATGCTGGAATTGCTGACCAGTCCCACCTATTAGCACCACCTCGCTTGCTCAGAAGAGTGAAAGCTAACTCAAAAGCTCAGCTCTGGAGCCATGCACCACGATCTTACTTGAATAGGATCTGTTCTATAAGATCGTACCGCTGCATCCTTGACTAAACATTATAAACATGTAGAATACGTATATTCTAGCAGCATAGAATGCGTATTCGAAAGCCAAAACGAATCATCAATTGAAAATAGAAACAAAAAAAAGAAAAAATATTGAAAGTCCCGGTAGCAGCGTAGAATGCGAACGAAAATTGAAAGTCCCGCTAGCAGTGTAGAATGCGAACGAATCATCAATTGAAAATAGAAAAAAGAAGAAAAAGAAAATAGAAAGAAAAGAAAAGAAAACCTTTGTCCCGGTTGGTAATACGACTAAAGGGCCGGCCCACATGGCCAGGCCGGGAGACCTCTTTAGCCCCGGTTGGTATTACCAACCGGGACTAAAGGTGGATCTTTAGTCCCGGGTGAGAAACCGGGACTAAAGTAGGGGCCCTTTAGTCCCGGATTCGTGCTCCCGGTTGGGAAACCGGGACTGAAGGGGGTTAAGAACCGGGAGTACAGCTCGTTTCTCTACTAGTGGTATTTGGCTTCTCCCGGGCCAGATGAGCAACGAAGGCTCCAATACGGAGACCTTTAATTGCTGCTTCGATTGCCACATCTTCTGGGACGTTTGGTGCCTTCGCTTTGAGCTACACGAATGTTTGAAAATAATCCCTCAGGGCCTCACCTTGATTTTGCTTGCACTGGAAGAGGTCCATTGAGGTTAAGGATTCCGTGCTGAACCCTTTGAAGTTGGCTATGATCTTGTTGCGGAGGTCCTCCCATGAGTATACCGAACTTGGTCTCAGCATAGAGTACCATGCCAATGCATCACCTTCGGCTGCAATAACGAATGACTTGGCTAGGACAGTGTCATTCCCCCCTACGGAGGCTATGGCTGCCTCAAAACTCATGATGAATTGGCGCGAGTCTGACCTTCCGTTAAACTTGGGCAGGGTGATGGGTTTGTAAGATGGGGGCCAAGGTGAGCTTTGTATTCCTTCGGATAGTGAAGATTTTGAATCTATGGTTCTGTGGACTGTAGGTGAGGTGAAAGGCGCGTTGAAGGTTGGTTGGGCGGCCATTCGTGGTGAAGGGTTTGGTCTGTTGTGGCATCTGCACCTTGATTTGCAGCGGGGGCAGATAATGCTCTGTGTCCTGCAGTTCCTTGGTCTGTTGTGGTCTTGTGGGAGTAGAGCAAAATGCCTGGCCGGGACGGGCTAGTTGTTGCATTTATGATAGAGATGCCGAATTGTTAGATTTGCGATTCATGTATGTATAATAGTATATATAAACGAGTACACAAGTTCGGACGCAGAGCTAGCTAGGCATGTAAAATTAAATGTAGAGAAATACTGCGTCATGGGAACAACGTACCTGTTGAGAGATGGCTGGATGGAACTGGAAGTACGTTGGACCAAGTGCCGGCGTGGTTTGTGGAACGGCGCCTGCTGGCTATCAGTTGCAAGGTTGGAGATGAGCTTTACATTGAACACTGTGCTCTGTATCGTGAACCTGTTGCTATGTGCCGTGAGCCCAGCCAGCCAGCCAGTCATAGATTCATAGTGTGAGGACAGCTTACCCCGCAAACCCAGCCACGCGTCCCGAGGTAGGGGGGCGCATGCAGCAGCCGCACGCCGCAGTCCGTAGTCCGCCTCGCGGCCGTGTCTGCCGCACCCATCACGTCGCATTGATCCCAGCGGCCGCTCTCTGTTCTTCTCTACCGCGCCATGATGGATCGGTGGCGTGGCAGACCCTGCCACGTCACCGGTTAGCGTCCCGGTCGTCGCCACGTCAGCCCTCTCGCCGCGCCACTATGCATGGCGCGACACAGGCATTTCGCCGCGCCATGGCAATAGGCGCGGCCAAAAGTGTTAGATTTGGAAATAAAAAACAAACAGTGTTAGATTTAAAATTAGTTAAAAAAAGTGTTAAAATTAAAAAAAAAATCTCCCCCGACAAGGCTATGTATGGGTAGTGGATCATGTATGTCTACAGAAATGCAGCCCATTCGGTTGATCGGTTCGTATCGTTGCTAATTCGTGAAGAAGTACTGTTGGCTGATTTGTGTGAGAGAAAAATACTGTTCCGGCTGGAAATTTACGATCGTTTACGACAAGCCACAGCCAAACGAACAGGCTGATGGAGTTGAGGGCTTCTATTGGATTATATGTAAAAAAAACCAGACCATCAAAAGTAAGGGGACCCCACGAATCTAAAGTAGGGGCCTTGGTTTGTGGGCTTCTGTTGAAGTTGGTCACCTATCTTAATTGATTCACAAAGGCGCGGCTACTGCCTCTATAAATTGATGATTTGTAGAGACAATGGCCGTAGGTGCTTGCTAGTATAAATGATTAATAGCGGCTGACATTTATCTGGTTCTTGTGTCACTATTTTCTCCCAAAACCTTTTTTTTATACTGTGGCCTGCGGTGGCCCTCACTACTGGATTCAGGTTCTTTGTCGAGTGCCTGAGGCACTCGGCAAAGAACACACGGCAAAAAATTGATCGGCAAAGTCCTCTTTGCCAAGAGCCCCAGGGGCACTCGGCAAAGAAAAGCGACCGTCACGGCGCCGGCCCCGTTGACGGTCGCTTTGCCGAGTGCCAACCCTGCAGGCACTCGGCAAAGATTTTTAAATTTTTTTAAAAAAAAATTCTTTGCCGAGTGTCCTCTATCCGGCCCTCGGCAAAGATGTTTTTTTTCTAAAAATTCTTTGCCGAGTGCCCCTTGGCCGGCGCTCGGAAAAGTTTGAATTTTTTTTAAAAAAAATTCTTTGCCGAGTGCCCTCTGGCCGGCACTCGGCAAAGTTTGAATTTTTTTTAAAAAAAAAATTCTTTGCCGAGTACCATGGTCATGGCACTCGGCAAAGCTGGAAAAATGGTTTTCCACCCATGCTTCTTGCCTTGCCCCGCCCTCATGATGGCCTCTCCATCGAAGTCCTGGGTGCTCGGATCGTGGTTTGGCCCATGGAGCGACCTCGCCACCTCAGTGTACTCACTGATGCGGGAGTGGATGCTCGGGTTCGTGTATGCCTCGGGCGGGTCCTCCAGGTTGAAGGAGACGTCGACGTCGCCTTGCCCTTGTGGGCCATACACCATGCCTGGAAGTCCGAGCAAGCCTGGCCACTATGTGACGCCAACTGCGAGAAAGACAGCACGATGATTAGAAATCAGGCAGAACTGAGCGTCACAATAGATAAATGAATTCGCGTACACATGCTTATTTGTATCCGGCGAGGCTATGGCTGCCTTGATGGTGTGCTGGACCTTGCATCTGCAAACGACGGTCCCAGGCATTCCTGTGCATCTTGAGGTACTCCTCCGTGAACCACCTCTCCACCATCATCGCCCAGCACTCGGGTACGCTTGGCACCACCAGGGAATCATCTACACGTCAAGTATTGGACATATAAGAAGATCAAATTAAACCAACTTAATGTCAAAACGAATCAATATTGATGTTCTTCATTTACCTCAAGGTACTGCTCCCGGGTCAGCTGCATCTCTCTTGCGTCTTTCTTAGTTTTCCTCTCCCCAAGCTTCGACCCGTAGTAGGTTACGATGGCCTGGATGCGCATCTCGTGATGCATGTCGGTGATGAGTTTTTTACAGGCTTTGGTAGTCACTTGCTCCGCCCTGGCCTCAAATCCCTCCTTGCATCTGTAATAAGTCTGCATACAAAAGCGATTTATCCATTCATTATTTCAAGAAAAGTTCAATGAATGCGACGTATTGAGCAATATTGTGCGAGGGAGACTTACCCAAAACTCTGCCTTCACCCGCACCGCCTTGTTGGGGTACTCCGCATCGAGGGCGACGGCGTAGTGGTCAAATGAGTAGGCCAGCTCCGTCTTCGATGCGTACGTGACAATGCCGGGGAAGTGTTGCCTGCATAGAAGACCCAGGATGCCGTTGACTAGCCGTGCGCTACCACCCGACACAACCACCCAGTTCCTGCACAAGTGATTAAGAAAAATTATTAGTTTTTTTTCATCATATCATATGAAGTAGTGGTGATAACATATAAAGTTACTTACTTTTGCCCTTCGGGGCGAATCACTGGGCGTTGGTGAGGAAGCGGAACCTGTGGAAGGCTCACGGGACCTCGCAAGTAGACACTCGAAGAGGAGTCGGAGGAAGCGGAACCCGTGCCTGCCGCCTCTAACTCATCGTCCTCGTGCGGCCCCTCCTCCTCGTTCGTCTGCCGAACTAGCTCCTCGTCCAACTCGTCCACGGGCGCCACCTCCTCCTCCAGCTCCTCCTCACGCGGCGTGGGAGGAGACGACCCCCTCCTACGGCTGGCGGTCCTCCTCCTCCTCCTGTCCGATCCCTCCGCCGCCCCCTCCGCCTCCTCCTGCAGCCGGCGTGGTCTTTGGTAAATCGAGTTCACGGACCTATGACGGTCACCCCGCCATCTTTGTTCAATCACCTGCAATAAAAAAGAAAAACAAGACGTAATTAGAAATAGGTGCAAAAATGAACAAAACATAATTACAAAAAACATAGTAATACATGTATTAGAAACATATGCAAAAATGAACAAAACATAATTACAAAAAACATAGTATTACATGTATTAGAAATAATCTTTATGATTGAGATTAGCTGGATCATATGTCTCGTCATCACTATCAACATTGTCCAACTCATCAACACTATCTGAAGGAGGAATGTTGTCTTCATTGTCATTGCCTAAACGTAATCGCTCAAGCATTTGTATGTCCTTCAGATTTCGCACCTCGTCTCCAGCATCCTCGTCATCATCCCTTTCATTGTCTACTTCCATTCCTATCTCTTCGGTTAAGTCTATGTCAAACCTCCCTTGAAGCCCCTCTTCTTGACAGAACTCTCCATCATATGTGTTTGGGTTGAAGTTGTAATCTTCATCGTTTGGGACAAGTAGTTTATCGTGTGGCGATACCTTGTGCACAATAGACCAACCCTTAAGATGCTCGGTGTCTTTGCACGCGTATGACATATAATAAACCTGGACGGCCTGTTGAGCCACAATGTAGACATCTTTTCCTGGATAGACGGAATCCTGTCGAATCTCGACTGGCCCAAGCTTAGGGGTCCGTCTCGTTACTCCAGGATAAAACCAGTGGCATTTGAATATGACAGGAGTAAGAGGTTTGGAACCATAGAATGATAGTTCGTAGATTTCTTCAATTCTTCCATAATAGTCGAGTACATCAGTATCGGGCGTAACAACTCCGCTGTTTGTGGTTTGTAAGCATCGTATGTGACAACGTGCACGAAATCTTCTGAAATTTTTATCATAGCCTCCACATACGATATCACGACATCTCAACAAGTTTCATGATTTTCGGACTTCGTTTGCTTTTTATAGAATTTAAAAACACTTCGCACGCAAGTTCGCGGTCATGTTTCGTGAACGAGATGTCCGAAATTTTGGGTCCGTTCCTGGATACGGCCTCACACTACACTCAGTAACATGACTATCATTTTTCGAATCATTAAATTCCATTATTCGTACCACGTGCAGTTCAAATTTATATTTTTCGAAAAAATTCAAGTAAACGAAATAAAGTAACTAAATATATCAAAAAGCCACAAAAAATTCCCAAATTCTAACGAGGAGTTCCTAGTACTTAAAAAGGGCTGCACAAAAAAATAAGGCGCTCGGCAAAGAGGGTTTTTGAATTTTTTTTTAGAAATTTTCTCTTTGCCGAGTGCCTTCACAGGGGCACTCGGCAAAGGTATTTCAGAAAAAAAGTAATTTTTTAATTCCTCTCTTTGCCGAGTGCCGAATCAGTGGGCACTCGGCAAAGACATTTCAAAAAAAAATATTGAATCTTTGTCGAGCGCCGTGTCAGGGGCACTCGGCAAAGTATTTTCCAAAAAAAAAATCTTTGCCGAGTGCCTAACAGCAGGCACTCGGCAAAGAAGGACGTGGCCAAACACCGTTACGCGGGGCAGCCTATGCCGAGTGCCGCGCTTTTGCCGAGAGCCTGGCACTCGGCAAAGAAGTCCTTTGCCGAGTGCCCTTTTTTGCCGAGTGCAATTCTTTGCCGAGTGCCCGATTTTTGACACTCGGCAAAGGCCCTCTTTCCAGTAGTGCCTGCCCATAAATATATCTATACGAGAAACTAAGTTTGAAAGAGATATAAGATGTGGACAATAGGAGAGAGAAGATAAATGATTAGACCAAAATCTATCTTGAAGAAACCTTGAATATAATTACTTTGTGTAGTGTGTATATAACTTATCAAATACTAGTTAAAAACCATCTTATATTTTTAGGTTGAGTTTGCCAAAATAATGTCAGTTCAGAAACAAAACCTACCAAAAAGGCTAGGTACCAGTTATTTGTACTCGGTTATCAGAGAGGATCATCCAGACACAGAGATCGTTGGGTTCTGCAAGTCTGTCATGCCTGGATGCCTTTACCGATTGGATCATCTGGCAGTGCGAATTGAAAAGACGGTGTCGGAGCTTCAACTACTGTGCCCTCCCTAGTTTAATCTACCTGTGCCCTGCGTGCCTCCGAGGGCGATAATAAACAAAAAAAGATTCCTCCATGGAAGTTCAACTCTCTTCCTGCCATGCCGAATATAACGAAGGACAAGAAGCTAAGGTCGTCGATGGTAAACTAAATACATAATCAACTCATCGATCGGCTGGCGCGCTGTCATCGCGCTGGCGACGTATGGCATATGCGAGTGTCATGCTTGTTGGCGGGCGAAATTTAATGAGACGCCGGACGACCTGCTTGGAGTCATGGAGTGTCACGTGGCCGTTTATTGTACACCGATGATCGCATGTTCATTGGCGGACTCCGGAGATGGAAGAAGAAGATGACGCCGTTGCTTGGCTGGGAATGATCTGTGAAAGGGCGTTGGAACTTAGAAGTCAACTGATGATATATGTATGTGGTATATACCATTCCTTAGATGCCCTTACACAGACTGGATCACCATCATGATTGGGTAGTGCTATTTTAAAATAGGCAATTTTTGCTAAATAATCAGGGTGGCCAGACGCGTGTTGACGCGTCGAACCCTTGTATGCGAAGTGAATGAAGACACGCGTCTGTGATTAGCTTTTCTTACGTAGTGTCTGTCTGTCGCGAGAGAAGCTGATGATGCAGAAGAAAAAGACGCAGTCCTGGACTCATGGTAAATTTAGCTAGTGTGTTTGTTTCACTGCTAATCAGGTTTCAAGAACATCAAAGAATGAGATGTATTTTTGTCCTCATCCGATGCACAGTGCGACTCGCAGGTCTCAATCAAGAACACATACTGTAGGCACAACCAGCAAAATTAGTTGTAGTACAACCCCAGATCGACCACCCAAAAGCCCAAATCCATATTCAGCTACACTCGTGATGACGTTTCCTTTTGCTGTTGCAGCCGCCCATATGTCGTCTGATAACCAATATACGCTGCATACCCGACTGCTTCCATCCACTGCTCTGACAAGGAGGCGACGCCCATGGCTTCACTGCAGTGCAGACATGCCCCACGCAACCAGGCGACCACATGACGATAAGAATTGCACCTGCACGCGTTGATCAATTCTGGTTTACTGCATGAAACAAAGAGCAATGTACGAGTAGCTGTTTCAAGTGATCTTTGAGGATCACTTGAAACGGCACATGGAGTGAAGAAATTTAGCGGAAAGCACTAACTAGCGAGGGCAAAGTTACCTGAATCGTGAACAGAGGGGAAGGCGTTTGTCAGCATGCGCACGTCGTCCTACCAGCATTTCGTCTTCGATCGGACATGTTTGACAGTAAGCAAACAATGCAGGTGCCAAGCAGCCTGAGGATGAGAGATTTTTTTTTTCAACAGGAGGAAGCTAAAAGAACAGAGTCTCTGATAATAAAAGTTATTTTAGACGGAGCTGCTGAGTTAATTTTTACCTTGACCAATGGTAGCTCGACTGATATTTGTCTCAAAGTGGAAAGGATCTCTTGTGTACATCACGTACCATTTCCTGCCATTACCGTCTGCATAGGCCTTGACATGCTGGATATGTTTCAGCTTGTCCCACTCAGGGCTTGATTTCCTTGCCGCAATCGATGTGAGCAACGATAAGGTGCAGTGCAGCTCCAAATGCCTTGGGTTTACATCCTTCAGATATCTTGGTAGAGTTTCCATGCCATAATCCTCCAGCAGGAGTGTCTGGAGAGCTGGTACACCCTTCAATACCTTCATTCTGGGGCAGTTGCAGATGACAAGATTCTTCAGGCTTGGTAGAAAACTAATCCTCTCCAGGTCAGTGTTTCTGAACGCTTCAAGCAGAACAACATGAGAAAAGTGGTCCAAAGATTTTAGGCAGTTGACGTCATTTACATGGAGTTCCCTCAGATTCTTTGTGTGGAAGGCAAGGCCACGTGGAACGTGACTCAAGTTGCATCTCTTGAGTTGAAGATACTCCAAGACAGGCATGGCATGCACTTGTTCCTCCCACTCCCACTCCTCCCATTCCACCATTCCTATAAAATTTAGCTTGAGCAATCTAGAGAACCCAGCAGCTACCCGAGAACGCTTGCAACACACGAATTCTTGCCCAAGACGCCTGATGGCTGGGGCCCTGTCGACCTGTAGGAGCTCCAACCATGGGAGCTGACACAGGCCATCAGGAAGTTCGGTGCAGCAGGCCAGGTCATCCATTGTCAGAATTCTCAAGCTCTCAAGGGGCATAGATTCTGTCGACATCATCCATCTTGGGAGTCGCTGACCAAAATACCCATGGATGTGAAGGTTTTCTAAGGAAGATGGAGGGCAAAGCTCATTAAAAACCTCCTCAATTTGTAACTTCTTCTCAGAGTCGCCTTCTTTATCTTTTTCCAGCCGACCATCAGCTCCAAGTCTACTGGTGCAACTTAGTGCCAGTTCTCTTAGGCATGCCTTTACACTAAGCCTGACTTCTGTAGCAAATGATGAAGAAGATACATTCTCCATGAGTCTTATACCAAGCTCAGTTAGCTGGCAAAGAGGACCCAGATCTTGCAAACTACACCGGTCACCATCCATGTGGGTTGGAAACCCATGTAATTTCCTCAAAGAGGTTATACCACGAAAACCCTCTGGTATACTTTTTATAGATGTCCTGCTAAGTTTAAGAAACCTCAAGTGTTGTAGCATTCCAATGCTACTAGGAAGCTTAACCAAACTCTGACAACGAAAAAGGCTAATATACTGCAAGAACTTCAACTTGCCAATATTCTCAGGTAAGCTAGATGCGTTACTATTTTCTATTGATAAATACCTCAAGTGTTTGAGTTGATACAAAGATTCAACTAATAAATCAAAATTATTTATGGACTCCAAATGTAGTGTCCGAAGACTTGAAAAGGGACCCAATGAATCACCAGGCTTTATCTTTACATGCCCAACCAATATCAGTGTTCTTAGTGATGTATGTGCTTGTAGAGAACACCACTCTAAATCATTTGATTCTGATCCTTTGTTTTGCAGGGATAAACGAATCAACTTTTGTGAATTGAGTTTATTCAACATAATACCAATTTCACTATTGTGACCCACTAGTGCCTCATGTCCTGCCACATACTGAGCAAAAGAGCGAACAACATCATGCATGTTGCAAACAACATGATCAATGTACCTTTTATTTGGCTCAATAAGGTTTCTCTGAATTAATTCGTCATAGTACTCTTTTCCTATTTCCTCTAAGTCACGTGAGGTTCCATGAAGAAATCCTTCACTGATCCACATGCCAACAATGTCACCAACCAAAAAAATTGTGTCCTTAGGAAGGAGGGAGTAATGCAAAAAACAATGTTTCAAGCCTGGACCCAAGTCATCATAGCTAAGATATATTGAATTGCTTAACTCTTTAGGCATTTGAGAAACTGACCATAGAGAGTCCTTTAAGACATTTTCCCAGTCGACTGGCCTTATGTTTTTCTGGCGTAGCAGACCTCCAATAACTTTGACCGCGAGTGGTAAACCATCGCATTTTTCTATAATTCCCATTCCAATATCCTTTAGCATTTCAAGCTGGGGCTCATCATTTACACTTCTAACTACCTGCAAGCATATCAGACTAATTAGATAAGCATTCATTTTTTCACCAGTACGGCAAATGTGGAGATCAGGTTAATACAAAGCGCATGATAATTAAATTGCACTGCCCCTTTGTCACTAACAAGATAGAACTTCAAGCTCAATTTTTTAATGCTCTGGTGGGACACAATTTTTGGTCCTCTTCATTTATATATGCATGTGCACATAACAAAATAGAAAAGACATCTAACAATCTACATGCTACTCATTTTTAGCTACATCGATCTGGAGGAAAGACAAAACAAGATCAAATACACAACGGATATTTAGTGGCGGGGCATGCCTTTCAGCTAAGTACAATCTAACATGAACCCTTGAACTGTCCACTGAATATTTAGATCATGGTTATACACATTTTTTTATTTTTCATGTCTGCCGTGCACTTTCCACATTAGATCGTCCTAGTGAAGTTAGATCTTGTACATTGATTTTCCCCAATTTTCAATGTTCTATATTAAAGGAAATGTAAATAAGTCACTTTTTGAGCATATTAAATCAAATATAATTAAATCAGTGGTCCACAGTTATTTTAGAGTAACATAGCTATAAACTTTGGGAACTAATTTGGTAAAAGAATCATTTTTCCCAATTCCACGGTAATTTTTACCCATGCATGCACATACTGTTTACTAGTACACAAAGGGCCTATAGTTCCAGTTAGGACAGCCCTTTAGTCCCGGTTTCTCACCCTTTACTCCGGGCATAGGCAGCCCGGACTAAAGGGACCTTTAGTTTCGGTCGGCAACACCAACCGGGACACCAGGACTAAAAGGGCCTCCAGGCCACTCCCGGGGGCGGGCACCTTTAGTCCCGGTTAAGGTCCCTTTTTATTTTTCTTTTCTTTTCTAGTTTCCTTTTCCTTGATGGATTCTTTTCAAGCCCCTATACTGGCATACCAAAGTCCCTATTTGAACTTGGTTTGTCGAATCTTATCATCACACATCCATCACCACACCAAGAGGTGGTTCCCAACTGAAAATCAATTGTTCACACTACTATAGTGAAGTCCATCCACAATGCATTATCGATATCACTCATACTACCAAAATCCATGTATGATAAAAAAGTGTATCCTATCATAACACAAGCACCGCTCGCAACAGTTTTTCAGATCAGTTAGCTAGGATGTGGCTCAAGGGCACTACTCTGTTTTATAGTATATTTGTAGTACGTGCGATTAGCAGGCATGGCACCAAAAAAATGTCATATAATTTTTGAACTTTCTATTATGCTGCTATGCTACTTTTTACTCGAACACAACGAAGGTTTGTAAGCTCTCCACTGATCTTTTTGAGCGCAAGGTGTCCATACTAAGAAAAAGGTAAGGTTTTCTTAATTATACCTCATAAAAAACCATAAAATGAACTTATTATTGTTTCCTAAGTCTGTAAACTGAATTTTCTAGGGAATTTACCATTTCTTATTGCCTTCATTGTCAGTGTTACGCAATGGCACTCAAAATTTCCATTACAAAACCATGAAAATTCCGTGCACTTTTCCCACAAAAAAAAGGTGTAGACTTGTTGTACAGGTTCTTGTTTGAGTGTCTTGATGAAACTGTGAATAACTGGTGTGGGGTCCCTAAGATATGAAACTATCAGGCAACTGACGCTTTATATTTGTAATATCGCAATATATACTAATTATACTGGATTTTTGCAACATAAAAAGAATACTGCAAGTGGTAGCAGATCGAGCCCTTACTTTTAAGAGTGCACCAAATATAATGTGATGCAGCTAACAAGCACGACGTCTGAATGAAAACCAAAGGAAATTTTCAAAGAATGGGTGAGCTTGTATGGACCTGTTTCTTGAGAAGCAACCATGCATCCCCAGGGTCAAGTTTATTGATATGGTGGTAGGGTTCCTCTGCCATCATTCCTCGTGCGACAGTGTCATGCCTAGTGGTGATGAGGACACGGCTACCATGAGCTAGGGCAGCATTGAGGAAGTCTGCTACCACTTGATTAGACATCATCCATTATCAATAAGGTCCTATGTCCCTTTAAGGCTTCCATTAGATCTCGCTCTTGCAGTGCCTTTGCATTTCCGGCAATATGGTGGTATCCCCCAGCTTCAGAGATTGCTCTCCTCAACAGCTCAATCTCATCAAAGTCTTGGTTGACACTCAACCATATTTTCTTTGTGAAATCTTGTTGTATTATGTCATTATTAAAGATCTTTTGGGCAAGGGTGGTCTTGCCCATCCCTCCAACTCCCACAATGGCGAAAACCATAATTCTGTTATATTCTTGTTGTGTTTGATACTCTTTTGTGAGCATCGCCACTAGATTTTTTGTGTCCTCCTCAATCTTCTCACCAACCAAACCTGATCCATCGAGAGCCCCCGATGTCTCACGTGTACTTGAACCAAATGATGCCTTCTTACTTCCATCGTCCTCATAGGAACCAAGGTTGATGAAGTTGAATGACGCGCTGCGTGCCTTGATGTCATCTAGCCTCTTGTTAAGGTTCTTGATGCGGTTTCCAATATCATGGGCATGGAGGGGAGTCCGCATGCAGAATAGCAATGGGTTGAAGCATCCCATGTCCCGGCATGGGCCTTGCTCCATGGCCTTGAGCTGGCACAGATCCAGGATGTTTGTGGCATCATACATGGCATCCCGAAGCTCTCCCACCCATGCCTTCACACTTAGATCAGTGAGGTTCCTCCTATCAGCATCTGTGAGGAAGTTCTTGAGATCTCCAAGCTTGATTCCCATCTTGTCAATCTCCCGGGTGACCCCTAGTAGTATATGCACCTCTTCTTTAGCCATGTTCACCAACATGTGTTGGATGTAGGATGCCAAAACATCAAGGACAGACACCATGGCAGTGAGCTTGTATGGCTATTTTTCTGCAACAAAAGCAAACCGTCATTTATAGGTTCAATAGCCTATAAACTCGGTCCATCCTAAAATAAATCAATTCCTAGAATGACCCTAAGACGGTATAAGTTTGACCAAGTTTATACAAGAGGGTGAAAATATCTATAGCACAAAATGCGTACATTATGAATATATATATATATATATATATATATATATATATATATATATATATATATATATATATTCCATGAGGTATGTAGTTAGTGATACTAATTTGGTGACATAAGTTTTGGTGCTCTTTTCAATAAATCTAGTTAAATTTAAATAGTTCGACTTAATAAACTCTAGAAGTGAAACTAATTTGGGACGAAGGGAGCACTGGAGTGGTTGCACCTCACATTCGGTAACCATGCATATGGAACAATTCATATCGTCTAGCCTCTTAAAATGTGTATTATTGTTTCCTACCGAAAGTCAGGGACGGTAGTGTTAAAGTATTGATTCTCTGCATTGCATGTTTTTTTGCCGGTGATGCAGATGCTAATTATTCATAAATTTAATGCGACTTATGCAGTACAACACTTCTAATAATTGATGTAAAATGGGAGGCCCTAAAACAAATATAGCATTATTCCTTTTTTTTTTGACAGAGGCATAGGAGTCCAATAATAACGCACTCGTTGCCGTAATGAACATATCGTAATCTGATACAATAGCTACTTTGCAGTTTCATATGTCTCTCAACTAATCACAAATCAGATGTTATCTCTGGGGTGGTTTGATTGATCCTACTCGTCACGAACAAGCAGAGAACCTGTTGTTGACAAAAGGGAGGCAGAGCTATGCATGCATGCAAGAAAATACAAACGGCCATGCTAGAAACGAACCTGACGTTGGCGTGGCCAGAACAGTTGCCGCCGTGGTTTATTCCGAGATCTGATTTTACAGCTCGACTGAGGCCGTGGAGGCAGAGAAGAAGGCCAATGGTGAGGTTTCCGATAGGCGGTAGCCCAGTGTGTAAGGGGCGAGATCAAATCAAATTAAGTGAAAACAGCAAGGCTTTTGGTTCCAATGTGGAGTGGTTGGCCATGGATGAGTAAGGGAAGAAGATGATGGCTGGGATGGGGCGGTGACTGTGAGAGGAGGCAGTAATATATACAGTAGGCTGCCAAGCAAGCTCTATAGTACGTACCAAGGACGAGAAATTGCGTGGAAATATCCGCGCGTATGACATTGTGAAAATATTGTAAAGTAACCCCCTAAATTTGTAATTTTATATAGATTATCCACCTCCATCGTTACTAAAATTAACATAAAAACCCCTGAATCTGTATGTAAATCACCTACTTATTATTTACTATAAAAAATATGACAGTCTAATGTTCCACATATTCTTCTTCTTAATTACTCACTTAAGTAATAAATGTATTATATTTGTCATATTAAAAAAAGAACATGTGTATAATAAGAATGCTTGAAGCAATGAGCATACATATGATTTATTTTTCCGTCAGACATACCTAGCTCAAGCAAAAAATTCTTTTTCAAAAGATCCGTTACCAGCTTTCATCGATAAGATTAGAGAATAATTACAGTAAAAGTTCTGGCACAAGCTACGCCAACACCCATTTATGCTCGGAGCTCAGCTAAGTGAGGTCCAAGCCACCCCTGGTTTGCCTTAGGACTAATTTATATATGTTGGAGGAACAACTAGGCCATTTGCCATTTCTGGCTGATCCACTACATGAGACTGGACGTCGCTCTACCCGGCAGTATAAGTTGCGGCCCTTTGTTTCCTGCATGTGCCCACGTATTGGCTTCATCATAAATGGATTCCATAATCTTCTGCACTTGCCTGCATTCTTTCATGAAAACTCTGTTGTTTCTTTCACGCCACACTTCCCAGATGGTCAACACGATCAGTGATCTCAGCCTCTCCTTCATTGGTGACGGTAGTCTGTTCATCATCTGAAGAAACCACTCCTTGACATTATCTGCGTCTTCCCAATTTGCCGGTTGCAGGCACGGTGCACTCACCCAGAGCCCCACCCTTTCCCATATCGTTTTGACCACTGGACACTCAAGCAAAAATTTCAACTAAAGATATCACAAACATACATGCATTTTTAAAACGTGTCTTGAAAGCCCAGCAGGATGGGTTGGTGGAAGATATAAATCAACACAGTACTACCAATGGGTGAAAGCCGGAGAAAGAAGGGATCAGAGTAACAAGAGGATACTCTGTTAGAGCTACTGCAGTACGTAAAAGCCCTCCCAAGTTAGGGCTCATATTTTTATTTTTGGGCTACTATACTTTTGCTGGCTAAATTTTTGGGACTCAAGTCCTTCAAGAGCCCTTAAATAAGGGCTCCTGCTACTGGCACATAGATGATTCTTCAGACAGACAAAATCGACTTTTAGGAACAATTTTTGAAACAGCAGCTATGCTATGATTGTAGAAACAAGAATTTTTCATAGGTTGTTTGAAAACAACCCTGTTTTTTTTAAAAAAAAAATAAAAAAATATTTTAATGTGCCAAGGGCTACAGTCACCTCTTGCGCATGCATCTCTCCTGCACACCGCACCCTGAAGTCACTTGTAACAAAGATGCTACCTCTTTGTATTAACATTTATGAATCTTGTATTGATAATTTTAGCTACTAAAGAGTATCAAATGCAAAATCGTTCAACTATAATGTTTTAGAACAAATGACACACTCCAATTTTGGTATACGCCATGTCTCCACCCAAGGTAGTTTGAGAACTTCAAAAACTTTAAATTCAAAATTTTGATATTTTCAATTTTTCAACTGATATCACTTAAGATAATTAAGAATTTATCAACTACAATGTTTGAGATCTTGTCCAACTCTACTATTATAATATAGATTTTGTTTTTCATCTGATATCATTTAAGACAATTATGAATTTATTTGGTTGGCAGCTATTTTCAAGGTTAGTTGACTTAGTCAGCCGTCCCTGAAAATTAATTTCTAAAAATGGTAGTAAATAAATGCATAGATTTTTTAGAGACGGTTTTTATTAAGCTAACTTCCAAAGGAAATTGATTTCAAGAGCCGGTTTGTAAGCTACAGGGCATTAAACATTTATAGAGGCTGGACTCTTAAGGCCTTGTTTAGTTGGGTGAAATTTGGGAATTTGTCTACTGTAGCACTTTCGTTTTTATTTGGCAATTAATAGTCAATCATGGACTAATTAGGCTCAAAACGTTCGTCTCGCGATTTCCAACCAAACTGTGCAATTAGTTTTTTTTTCGTCTACATTTAATACTCCATGCACGTATCACAAGATTCGATGTGATGGCTACTGTAGCACTTTTTGGGAAAACTTTTTAGAACTAAACAAGGCCTAAAAATAGGAGGCGGTTATTGTAAAAATGATTTTTGTGGTAGTATACGACTTTTACACATGGGACCGATCCATGAGCTTATTAGAGCAAGGCAAATAATATGCATTGGCCCTCTGTTTGTTGTATGTACATTTATTTACTGTCCACTTATATAGTAGTTGGCTAATCTATGATTCACTTTTTTTTCTCTTGAAGTTTCTTCGTTCCTATGCATAAGCTGGCTCAGCCCACTCCTCTTCTCTCTACTCTCCTCTTTACCCGGCCTCAATATAAAGCCCACTTATAGACACTTCACTGTATTTACTCCTACTCAGTTCATCACCTAGGGTTCCATGAACCATCCCGTGCAACTCGGCAACTGCATTGAGTGTGCAGCGTGGAGTCAAACAAGAAGCAAAGGTAAGGCTCAACCAAGGAAGTCAAACCAAAACAGACATTATGCTACTTTGCTACTTCATCACTAATAATGTACTCCCAACTTTTTTAGAGAGTCGAAGTATGTCAAGTTTGATTAAAACTATAAAGAGGATTATAAAGATTTATGACACTAAATAGGTATACTTGATGAAGGATCTAGTGATACTTATTTGGTATCATAAATATTATTATTTTATCATATGAGTTTGGACAAACTTAATATACTTTAATTCTACAAGAAAATTAGAATGACAGAATTTAAATTTAGAAGGGAGGGGTATCAACTTGCATGTTTGTATCACCGCGCTTGCACACACGAGTGTGACAGTCGAGAACGTCCTGTAAAGGAAGGTGGAACGTCAAGTCTCCCATGGCTGCTTAATCTACAGCTTACTCGGGTGGTGGCTTCCAATTAATGGCAGAGTGGACCTAGTGGTGACAGCATAGACACGTGGGCCAAGATGACTTTTGGATCTCAGAGTTGGGTAGCAGAGATGTGTGGCTGGGTGCATGCCAATTTGATGTGTTACTGTTGCAAGATGGAACGAAATTAACAATTTGATCGCCCATCTCTAGATGCACCGTGTAGATGCCTCGGCCTCACGTGTGAACTAATTGAGGACATCGGGTTGCTTTAGTCCCGGGTGAGAGACCTTTAGTCCCAGTTCGTAATACCAACCCGGACTAAAATATCACCCTTTAGTTCCGATTGGTGTTACCAATCGGGACTAAAGGTTGGAGGACTTTTAGTCCCGATTGGTGGCTCCAACCGGGAGTAAAGGTCCACCTTTAGTCCCGGTTGGTGTCTCTAACCGAGACTAAAGGTCCCCTACCACTGTGCCGAGCACAGTAGCCGTTGGGCAGGGACCTTTAGTCCCGGTTGGAGACACCAACCAGGACTAAAGGTCTCTCTAGTCCCGGACGCAAAAAATACCAGGACTAGAGCCCATTTTAGTCTCGGATGAAAGGTCTGTTCTCTACTAGTATGCCATGCATAGTGCTCAACGCCCTAAACCTCGGTCCACGGATGCCTGCCTCGATTGGCTGGAAGCTTCATGTGTGACTGCATCGGGTGCAGGTACCATGCCAGTGAACTGTGAACTAATTGAGGACATCGGGTTGCTTTAACAAATGAACATTAGGGTGCCAACTGTATTAGAGTGACTCCAGCATCCGAATCAGGGCCTCTATTTTCGATTTGGGTACTACTCCTACTTTTGTTAGCCTAATTTTTTGCTTGAACTCCAACAGTACCACCCAAATTTGAGCCCTCAAACCTCTTCTAGTAGATAATGACAAACGGAGCCCGCTTGCCATTATATTCTTTCTTTCTTCTCCCTCCTATTGGGCAACGCCGGGCAGATCCCGTTGACACCGGGCAGATGCAGCCAACTCCCATGGCTGAGGTCGGCTCTGGCCGCTGTGGCCCCGTGGGCACTCCGGCAGGTGAGCTCCCTGTGGTCCTCGGCCTGGCCTCGCGAGTAGCGCGCGGACACCGCAAGCAGGCACCGCGAGCAGAGTAGGGTCTGGCCACATGAGCAAGGTGGCGGACCGCCGTGGGTCTAGCCACATGAGCAAGGAGGCGGACTGCCGTGGCTGTGCAGCGGATCAGTGCGCTCCGCAGAAGACGGAGCTCTCGAGGCAACTGGCGCCTCCATGGTGTGCCCAGCGCGTCATCATGGGTCCGCCATGGGGAGCCCGGGTCTACCGCGCCGGGTGTCACATTCCGCCGATAAATCTCCGTGCAGACGCGCGGTACTGGAGTAGTGTCTCGTGGGGGAAAACGACAAGCGCGGAGGAAAAAAAACTAGGGCGCAAGCAGGGAGGGATCGAGCAGAAGGGGAAAATGAATGAAACGGTCTTTTGCACGCATGGCCTAGATCCCCACGAAAGGGTGCCAGAGAGAGAATTTGGGTGGCCATCTAAATTTGGGTGCTCTAGTTGGGACCCTCCTGGAGCTATGATTTTGGGCTAGGCACCCGTATTTAGCTATGAGGGCTAAAATAGAGACCACGCTGAAGTTGCTCTCATATTGTCACTGCTTTGACACGATGAAATGGTACCTAGGTCGCTCGGTCCAGCTGAATTATTCATCTACGCACACGGTAGGTGCAAGCCAGATCAATCAGAATCATATTCATGCAGACAGCGACAGAAAATTCAGTCGAGAACGACCAATATACTCGCTACTTAGCAAATGCCACGTGAAAATGAAGATGATGCTTCGACTACCTCTACCAAAGAGCGCCACGCCGGCGGCTCCACGCTTCTGAAGATGGCCTCGACCACGCTGCAGCCACACTAGTCGGCTACGCAGCCATGGCCTGGCCTGGCCGGGCGGAGCCATCGGCTTCGTCTACCTCCAGCGAAGCACACCACACCAGCGGCTCCACGCTTCTGAAGACAGCCTCGACCACGCCGACATCACACCAGTCTGCAGCAATTTGAAAGTACCAGAATCTAGACGAGAACTAGGGACAAGTTTAGTTAGATGCATTTGCAATTTGAAAATATAGGGACCTGGTCGAGAACTTAGAACAAATTCAGGGACCTGCAGTGAAATTTACTCATTAATAAATATATCCTAATGTATGTAGGTTGATTCTACTTTATGCTAATAACCGAAATATATAGCACCAATCATGTCGCAACTATACCAGCCACGAAGTTACCAGACATCGGACATGCTGTCGGGCTTAGCTGTGCCGAACTGGTTCTGAGACAAAATACAAAATAGAGGATTTGCTGGGACGTGGGCTCAAGCTACTGCACTAGCACTACTATAGAATTGATAATCACTTCCGCCACTTTCACCACCAGTTTGCTAAAAACCGACGTTGATATTCATCACCATCGGTTCATATTACGAACCGTTGGTGAAATAATTTTCATCACCGGTTCGAGTTACGAACCATTGGTGAAAATGCGGGTGATTATCACCGCCGGCTGGTAACACGAACCCGCGGTGATAACCTATCATTACAGCCATTTTGTGTTACCAAACGATAGTGATGGTCGGCCCATTTTTACCACCTCTTTGTGGTACCAACCGGTGGTGAAAATCATTTCACTGACGGTTCGTAATACGAACGGGCAGTGATGAATTATGCTAGCACAATAAAATTCATAACATTTTCGAACAAAGTTGGATGGATATAAACTTTATATCAAAGTTATGACTTTTTTATTTGAAATTGTTTGCGGTCCCAGAATTATGTTTGAACCTCTTATATTTTGAAATTCAATTTTTTTAATTGTACAAACAACCTCGGATGAAAAAAATGATCCAAAGCAAAGTTATAGATCACGCTATGTTCTACAACTTTATAGTTGATAATTTTTCATTACAAATCATTTATGGTCTCAAATTTGTATATGAAGTTCTAAAATTTTGAAATTCAAATTTTTCAAATGACCTCGGATGGAAAATTGATCAAAATCAAAGTTTTAGATCTCGAGAACTACAACTTTGTAGTTGATGACTTTTTCGTTTAAAACTATTTGGGGTCACAAAAGTATGGCTGAAGTTCCCACACATTAAAATTTTAATTATTCAAACGACATCGGATGAAGAAACGACCAACATCAAAGTTATAGATCTCGATTAGAACAACAACTTTATAGTTGATGACTTTTTCATCTAAAATCATTTAAGGTCCTAAATATTCATTTTAAAATCCTGAGAAATGTATACGAGGAAAATGAATATGCCATATAGACACAAGTGGCCTAGGGTTGAAGTAGTTAGAGCAGCTATGGGTGGGGGCAGAGGTCTCAGGTTTGAATCCCAGACCGTGCAATGCGTGGATTTTTGTATGAAAAGCCGCAGATCTGCAGCCTTGCTCCATCAAGCAGATCCTTCCGGCTTGCTATGTGCCAGGCGCAGTGACACGTTTTTGCGCCGACACACGTTCTGGCATGCGCGGTGGGACACCACAATCGTCATGGCGGCTTACAACAACAGTGACATGCTTATGGTGCCTTATGAAGACTTACCTGATGAGGATAAAGATGTCATCAGTAAAGCTATAGAAGAATTGCAGAACAAGTGTTTGTTGTCCTACACCAAGACACGTGACAATAAAGTTGTTCAGAAATATCCACTACCATGTGTTCTGTTGCATGGGCAGTCAGATACAAACGAAGCTGAAGATAGACGTTTCTTCGTAGAGGCTGTAAACAAATATGTTCATGATGCCATATTGAACCATAATACAGTTTTCTTGAACATATTCCACAACACCATGAAAGAGGTGTTTCATGGATATCCAATTGATCAGGTTGGACCGGTTTACTACAATATTCCACATCCGTCGACTTAGGGGACTAATCAAGCCGGTACTAGCCATCAAGAAGCAGTACCAGCTGGTAACGATGATGTCCAGGCAGTTTAGAGCTCATCTGAGCAAGTTCAGGGTGCTACTACTAATCAGATGAAGTATAATCCTGGACTGTCAGCGTAGCATGTGCAATAGCCGACGGGACAAGTTCAGAATCAAATGATTAATTTTGGCACAGCAGGCCAAATACCGTCGTCGGCTCAAAAAATAGTTCCATCAGTCCAAAGGATTCGTAGAGATATAGATCCTAGCATCTACAACCAAAGACTTCAAGCAGCAAACCAGCAAAGGACCCAACAGATAGAGATTCCACAAAGATATCATTATGGCACAGATTATAATACCCTTCATATGATTTCAAATCCGAGGTATCAAGGTACCCGAAATTTTAATCCGCAGATGGGTCAACAATTGCAGAGAAATCTAGATTCAAGTGCAGATGAGTTGTTGCTCAGAGTGACCGAGATGATGAAGAATCAGTTCGGTTTGAAGCCAAAATGGCAGACCTTCTCATACAAATGCCCGTATCCAGAGTGGTACGATTTGGTCGCTGTTCCTATAAATTACAGGCTCCTAGAGTTTGCTAAGTTCACTGGCTAGGATAGCACAAGCACAATAGAACATCTCAGTTGGTACCTTACACAGTTGGGCAAAGCAATCGTTGAAGAGGCCCATCGAGTTTGTTTCTTCTCCTTATCCCTATCAGGACCAGCCTTCACTTGGTTTTCATCGCTGCCAGTTAACTCCATTGCCAATTGGGCTGACCTAGAGAAGAAGTTTCATACATATTTTTACACTGGGACAGGAGAAAAGAAAATTACCAATTTGACAACTATAAGGCAGAGAACTAATGAATCGGGCACCGAGTTTCTTTAGAGCTTCTGAGAGACCAGGAATTTGTGCTTCTCATTGAACTTGACCGATGATCAGCTAGCTGCTTTTGACCGTTCAAAGAATGTTGCCAATGTGGAGAGATAAACTACTCGGGCAAGAATTGGACAATTTAGGTCAGTTGGCTCAACGAGTGGTAGCACTCAATAGCCAATTCCAGAATATGCGCAGAGATGCCCGATTCCAGAAGAATGCCGCAATTGCCGAAGCCTATAATCCATATTCAATTGATGACAGCTATGAGGGCAACGAAGAAGAAGAGATTGCTGCAGCCGAACGGAATTGGGGTAAGAAGACAGTGATGGTGCCAAGTCCTTGGGGAAAAGGAGTTGAAGAGAGCTATGATTTCGATGTCACAAAATCGGACAAGCTCTTCGATTTCTTGCTTGAGAAGGGACAGATCAAGTTGCCCGACAATCATGTTATGTTGCCTCCCAATCAGTTGAAGAATAAGAAGTTCTGCAAATTTCACAACGCTACTTCTCATTCTACTAATGAGTGCAGAGTTTTCCGACAACATATACAGAGGGCTATTCAGCAAGGGAGGCTCAAATTTGATACACCTCGAAAGATGAAAGTTGACGATAATCCTTTCCCAAGAGATCAGAACATGGTTGATGCTAGGTTGCTCAAAAGGAAGACTAAAGTCCTAACATCAACTAGGGCCAAAGAAGCCGGAACCATCAACCCGAAGATGCAAATATCGGCTGATGGATATAGAGAGATTGAAAGGCATCATGACCAATGGAAGAGCCGATATGAGCAGGGAGAGACGTCAAGGGATGGGGCGACAAGGCCGCATGTTACATCTCATATTTTGTTGAATAAATGGCAGTGGTAGACGGAAAAGGATTATAAGTGTTGGTTAGAAGAGAAAGAATACCAGCGTCAACAAGGGAAAGAGAGGTATGAAAGAAACCAAGTTGAATCACATTGGAATTGTTCATTCTTCAGACATTGTTGGAATAAAGGTTTGAAATTGCCTACTAAAAATAATTGCCCATAGTGCAGTGAGCAATATTAGGAGCTTGGGAAGCGAGTTGTTGATCAAAATTGGGCTGATCATGAAGAAGAAGATAATGAGGAAGAATATGTTTGGCAGGAAGGGCAATGGTGTCTAGGAGGTTTGACAAGAAGCCAGAAAAGAAGGGTGCAATGCCTGAGGAACATAGAGTTTGAACAGGCGTAGGCATCTGGTAGACCTCAAGTGTGGCGTGCTAAACAAACAGCCGATAGAGGTCAACCTTTGGCTAATATTGAAATGGCTTTTCTATTGCCGTCGGAATTTAGAGCTCCAGCAGACCAAGAAGTTTATTCAGATTTTGATGAATCAGAGTATGAGAAGATAGTTGCCAAGCTGGCAGTTGTACATCAAGCTATATTCGATAAGCCAGCCAAGCATCGGCACTTGCAGGCTTTATATGTGAAAGGTTTTGTTGATGGGAAGTCGTTGAGCAAAATGTTGGTGGATGGAAGTGCTTCTGCCAATCTTATGCCTTATACCACTTTCTGTAAACTTGGCAAAGGACTAGGAGATTTGACTGAGACCGACATGATGCTTAAGGATTTTGGGGGTAATGCATCTAAGACCAGGGGGGCAATGAACATCGAATTGACAATCAGAAGTAAAACTTTGCTCACCACATTCTTCGTCATTAGTGGGAAAGGGTCATACAGTTTACTCCTTGGTCGTGATTGGATTCATGCAAATTGTTGTGTACCATTGACTATGCATCAGTGCTTGATTCAGTGGCATGGAGACGATGTTGAGCTGGTTCATGCTGATGATTCTTTAAGTATCGCAACAACCGATCCAGTATATTGGGAACTAGAAGACTTCGAGTGTTTTTCTGGCAAGCTATGGGAATGAGGCTTCATTAAGATCAATGATGAAAGTCAATAGCCGATCCAAGCAATCGGCTTTGAGAGTTTGTTTTAATGGATAAGCCGATAGATGATACAGATGGTAAGCTAGGGCATGGCTTCACGTCGGCCGATGAATTAAAGGAAATAGACATTGGTCCTGGAGATAGGCCTAGGCCGATGTATGTGAGCGCTAAGACGAATCCTGAGTACAAGCCAGAGTTGATAGATTTATTAAAGGAAATTTAAAGATTGTTTTGCTTAATGAGATGTTTGGCCTAGATCGGTAAATTGTTTAACCTTTGGTCTAAAGATTCTAGTGCAACCTATCAAGAAGTGATCGATGGAAAATGTTTGAAGGAATATTATCCTAGCGTTTGGATCAACACTTGATAGCCAATTTGTTCAGTCGTTGGCTGTAACAGCCGGTACCAGAAGGTTATCGCCTTTAGCTCAAAATTACCCCAGAAAGGGGGAAAAGCCGATACGAGATGTATTGCCTATAGAGCAAAAACAAACGCAGAAACAATCATGACACTGTAGAAAGTACACAGATATAATCATAGAAAAATGGAAGATTTTATTCGTTGATCAGTTTGCCCTAAATACAAACTAATCGAAGACATTGTTTATCACATCGTGAGTGGATGTGATGTCCACGATAGCCTCCGCTGCATCGACGAACTCCTCGATCAAGTCCTCATGCTACTCAGGGCTGTCGCGCATCGGGAAACCGGTCTCCATGGTATGGAGCTCGTACCTGTTCTGGACCTGCGTTGCGGCCAGCGCCACCGATGCGCCATGATGAACGCCATGAAGGGCGATCTCTTGGACGCGGGCTGGGACGTCGTGGAGGCGGGCATTGATGAGGGGGCCCTAGGCGTTGATGGCCGCTGTAGCCATGTTTGCCACCAGTTGGAGGGACTCCAACTGCACCGTTAGGGCTGGCGATCACAGAAACAAAAGAGCTATCAAGATAAAGATAGTGGAAGTCAAAATAAAGGTGTTCTTGGAGTCCATCTTTCCCGCCACCATGGCATCAGACTCGGACAGCCGTGCCCAAGCAGCGCTGGCCTCTTCCTCGGCGGCGTGAAGGGCGGCTTGAGAGACCCCAAGGCAGATCTCAAGCTGGTTGTTTTCCCGAGTTGCCTCGGAATAATGGTTCTGGGCAGCCCTCCACTCCTGGAGGAAACACCAGGCGTCATCGCCATTGTAAGAATCGGAGGAGTCCGACGACGAGTCTGGCGTGGAGGCAGCATCAGATGCGGCATTGGAGGGCTCACCGGCCCTAGGAGGAAGCGGACGAAGGCTCTCATTCAAGATGAACCTATAAACAAGTTAGAGAAGTCCATTGCCACGAGCAGAAGATATCAACCCTTACCTCATACAGCGGAGGCGCTAGCTCATCGGTAGATCCTCCTCCGAAACCTCCTCCGCCACGCGTTTGCCCCGGTTGTCCTTGTCGGCCATAAGGTGGATTGGATCTACGAGAAGGGGGAAGAAAACTGCTATAGGGTTTGTGAAGGCGGAGAAGTGCAAAGGAATAGGAGCAATTGTGAGTATAGATGTGTTCGAGGTCGGAACACTTGGTTGGTATTTGTAGCCACGAGGCGAGGTGGTGGACGTCTCGGGACGTGCAAAAGGCAACCGTAATTAATAGGAGGCAAAGCGCCACCTCACTAATGCCGAAGAGAATGCGGCGTTGATAACTGAGGACAGAAGATTGGGGAATTTTCTTAATAAAGGCCGTGTTTTTAGACTTAATTGGATTAAGGTCAGAGGTCTGGGACCGGCTATTTTCAAATCGGCTCTTTAACCGAGACAAGAAATACAATGGATCGGCAGAAAATATGGTTATCATTGATTCTACACAAGGTACATGTTGATACACAGATTACAAGTCTAGAACATCCTAGATTGCTTTCAATGCTTCTAGCCAGATAGCGTCGACTTCCACGATTTGTTGTTTGTCCTCTTCGGCTGATCCAGGAATATCGTCAAGGCTACTATAGATGGCCCTGCCTTCTCTGAACTTGGTCAGCAGTTCCTGTTTCTTCTGCTTGATGGCATCGGGTATTTGAGCCAGGTTGGACTTATCGCGATCGATGGCAGCTTTCACGTTCTCTAGTTCCTTCTCAAGTTCTGCACGCTTGGTTTCCAGTTGGGTCAGCTCTGGATCGATCCTGAGGGAGGAGTTCTTCAAATCATCGATCAGCTGTGTCAGCTCTTTGGCCTCTTGCCTATTGGAGTTCTTCTTGGCCAATAAAGCTTCACGGTTAGACAGGTTCCTCTGAGCCTTTTTCACCTTTGGGGCTTGATCTTCGATGATAGACAAAGATGACAAGACCTTGGTAAGAACCGGGGATGAATTATCCTTAAAGGCCAAGGAGACTCTCTGCATTGAATCCGCATCTTGGACCAAATCGGCTATATTCTTCTCAAGCATTGGCAATATATCCCTTAGCCGATTTCTGGTCTCTTCTGATAAAGCTTCTTTAGAAGAGGTGGCTGAGAAGCTAATTTCATCTTCATCTAGATACTCTTCAAGGTTGAAAGAGTAGCTCAGAGCTAGAAGATTAAGTACCTATATATAAGGAAATCTTGTTAGGAGGATTGAATCAGTTGATAATAAGATAAATGATGAAGTAAATACGGTACCTTCTCTGAGATAGCTTCCATCTGAGAAGAAGGAACGACTGATGACGCACCAATGGTATCTGGTTGAATCGGCTCTAAACTCTCAATATTGGTATCTGCAAACATCAAGGAGGATTTTTAGTTCATGATTATTGCAGAAGGATAAAATGGATATATGATTTTCTTACCATCAGTTGTGTGCTGAACTGGGAAATCGATAGTCTAGGCATCGACAACAGTAGGATCATTTTCAATGCTAACAGGATCATTTCCAATAGGGAGACTGTTAGACTCCTGCTCTTGCATGAATGTATCCTCAGGGACTGTCTGGCATGGTAAATGGTTAGAGAAAGGTGAAAATTGAATAAAATTAAGAATTTTGAGGAGATACCTTGGCAACATCAGGGATTGAAGTGGAAAGGTTCTCATCTTCTACAGTCTTAGAAGCATCGGTTGGATCAACCAAAAACGGCTCCTCTTGAGGATCGGCCGATGAAGGTTCAGTTGATGCTAAATTAAACGCCTGGGACAACAGTTTTGCACCTAGAGCCGATTGGGATGCATTGATTGATAACTATGAAGAAAGGAAATTAGAAGTTGAATATCATTTTGAGGAAAAGATGAACTATTTACCTAGGGAGTAGATGGTCTCGTTCTACGAAATCTTTTCCTAGTAACAGTTTTCTGGGTTGACCCTTGGGCTGCCTTGCGTTTTGAGGGTTGATACGTTACAATGGTAGAGGCAGCTTGAATTTTCATCAGTTTCTTAGTGTGGGTGCAGTTGATCCCATTTTTGAGGCTGGACATGGTGGATGATACACTATAAGACGCCCCTTCCTGTCCAAGCTTGGGGGATCCAATTCGGTGTCCTAAAAAGTTCTGTCAGAACAGTTGGTAGGGGAATTTATCAAATAATTTTTCTAAAAAAGAGAATAGTGAGTTACCTCACTGTCAGAATCAAAATCTCCATCTAGAGCTATGGATCTAGGATGGACTGACCCACATAAGAGATGGGAGTGTCATTCTTGCCAACAGGAGTCAAAATGGTTGGAAGAGAAGTTGACTCTTGTCCAGTCATGCAAGCAAAAGGAAGGAAGATCTGATCCTAGTTCAAAAACTCTGGAGGCTTCCATTACTTCACTGATACCTTCTCTTGGCTTCAGCATATCCTTGAAGAACAATTGAGGAGGCAATTGACCAAGACCAAACCGATGAGCTACAAAAGAAGGGTTGTAAAACTTATAGGTTGGAAGGTTGCCCGGAAGGAAGAAGCCTGTAGACATTTTGCCGTGGCCATGATGAAATTTGGCCGGAAGAACACAAGGTTTAATGAAGGAATTGAAGATTGCAGCCGCCGTTTCGTCTGAGCAGCCTGATTCAAATTGAAATTTGAATGGGAAGACCAACTCATTGTTCTCATCCTCATCATAGGATAGCCAAGTCAGGATATCTGCATCAAACCCTCTATAAAACTTCTTGAAGAGATGGCCAATATCGACAGCAATTGTTATGGCCGATGCGGGATTGTTTGAAGGGGACAAATCCACTGCAGATTGTTTGAAGGGGATTTGGTTGGTTTCTTGACGGATATAGTCAGATGGATCAGGATCACCCATAGGCCCAAGAAAATAGACATTGGGAGCAACAGCCGATGGAATCAAAATTTCGTTCTTCATTTCCTAGGAACCAGATAAAATAAATTTGAGAAGAAAGGAAATGCAGGGTAACGGCTGATACTTGGAAAATGGGATCTTGAAATCACACCTCAGGGACATGGTCGTTGGTCGCCATTGCAGCCAAAATAGGTCCGAATCTAAAGAAGGTTGCTTGAATAACAGCTTGATAGAGCAAAGGATTTGCTAGGGTTGATGCCTTAGCGATGGCAGCGTCGGCTGTTACGATTTGCTCGTAGAAGAAGGGGAAAGTAGATGGGCCGAATGAATCAGAGATGATATTATTGGGGTATTATATAAAATTCGGACCGAGAATATCAAGAGTCACGCGTATATCTCGGAATGAACGGTTGCGACATGGTGAACAGGTAAAAAGGAATTTTGGAATAAAATTATTTTTATCCCAAAATTGGGGGGGCATATGTTTACACCAAAATTTGGGAAGAAGAATGTGGGAACTCGAAGCTTCCTAGATTGTGTCATCAAGGAATCGATTGCATATGGATCGATATCAGCTGATTCAGATGCGGCACTAGAATCGGCTCTCTTTAGATGACGTTAGCAGATAACAACAATAAGCTACGGTTGGCGTCGGAAAAGACATGTCGGACTCTACAAAAAGGGAAAGATTAGGGTCCAAGTTATCTTAAATTAGGAATGTTTTTCTCTTGTGTCAAAGATTGTAATGAGTCGTGCTTGAGTAGGATTCATGCTTAGGTTTCAGGTATAAATTTTGAACCCCGGCTATTGTAAAGGACATCCAATCAATCAATACAAATTACTTTTTCGGCTTTACGCCAACCCTTAGGAGTAGGAGTAGTGTAGATCTCGGTGAGTTCTTCAACAAGCAGGGCTGCATCGGTCCGGCCGACCTCCGGCTTGTCTATGAGCACCGTCATGGCTTATGCTTTGGTTTGTAAGGCTGCATTGGTTAAGCTCGACCTCCACTGCGAGCTCTAGCATAAGCTAGCTATCGATCTTTATCTAGTTCAAGTACGGCTGCATCGGTTAAGTTCGACCTCCACTGCTCGAATTAGATTAAGGTCAAGTTATCGGCTCTACCTAAGGGTGGCGTCCTTCGGGTAGATTCATTAAATTACCGATCTTGCTGATGTTCTTATTGTAATTAGTTTCAGCAACATCAACCTGCCCGATCAAGATCGAACTAGATCGGCCTCACATCCTTTTAGTCCCTCATTTATTTTGTGACATTGCGATGATTATTACTTTAAACAACAGATTATGTTTCATCGGCTGTCCTACTTCGATCTTGATCGTGCATAGTACGAGCTTAAGGCATGTCAGATCTCGAGGAGGTTTACTGGCTAGTTAAATCTGGCCTATAGATTGCTATTATGGCTGTAACGATCCGGTCGATCCCCACTGATAGCACTCTAGATCGGAGGATGCTAGTTGGTGGACTTGCTTTCGACCAAGTGTGACCTTGGCTGTTGGCTATGCCTGCATCGGCTAAATAGCCGATCGCCTGCACTTTAACGCTCATAGTATGTTTTTATGATCCTGTTAAGTATGAATAGATCTGTTTTCTTTAAAGGTTTAATCTGTTATCTTTATTATGGCTGCCATCGATCCGATCGAACCCCACTGTTAAAGATGATATGTTAGATTTGAGGAGTTTTTAGGTCTGCTCGTATCGAATAGTCGATTGTTCACATGCTATGATCCTTTTTCTACCTGAATCGGCTCTTTTGGACGATTCGCTCTTTTGGCCGATTCGTTTGTGCTTTCACACATATAGCATGTCTTTCAGAAAACCTGTCAATGTATAAACAGTTTTATGAATTCTTCGGTTTTAGTTTGTTATTATCATCATAGCTGCCATCGATCCGGTCGAACCTCACTATTGGTGGTAACAGATTAGATTCAGAGCGTCTGTAGACCCGTTTGCACTAGATAGTCTATTTGTTCGTATATTATATACTTTCTCGTTATATTCATCGGCTCAATGCTTTACATTGGTAATATCCACCTAGCTGATGATTTTACTTATATCTGCGTGCATTGTACTCGCCAACATAAAATCAATCACGACCCACAAGCTTTACAATCCGTAACAGCCGATTTCTTCGCGTATCGGCTATTTAGTCGATTCTCTCGTCTGGCTGCTCCTGTAGCGGCACACTTGGAACTGTCTGGGCAAAACCGGCATGTTCCACCTTAAATTACTGATAAACTTTCTCTCCTTGTCAATTGCAGGTCAAATTGACTAGCACGCCCTCAGGAGGAATTCGCAAGATCGGCTACCCCTGCGTTGAAGCCAAGCAGATCTCTAGCCTTGCTCCACCAAGCATATCCTTCCGGCTTGCTGTGTGTCCGGCGCAGTGTCACGTTTTTGCGCCGACAATATTATAATATAGATTTTGTTTTTCATCTGATATCATTTAAGATAATTATGAATTTATTTGGTTGGCAGCAATTTTCAAGGTTAGTTGACTTAGTCAGCCGTCCATGAAAAATGATTTCTAAAAATGGTAGTAAATAAATGCATAGATTTTTAGAGACGGTTTTTATTAGGGTAAAGTTCACTTTAGGACCTCCAACTATCGTAGAAGTATGGATTTCAACCTCCAACTTCAAAACCGGATAACATTGGCCCTCCAACTCTCGAAAAAGTTCACTTTAGGACCCTGGCCGGTTTCCCAGGCGGTTTTGCATGGCACTGTAGCAGTGCTGACGTCAGCGATGACGTCAGCACTCCTTTTTAATTTGCAAAATTGATATCTTTTTATTCGGAGCTCCAAATATAGCAAATAATATATCAATTTTGATCGTCTCGACGAGCTCTTTGCAATGGTGTACTCCGTTTTGTTGTTTGAGATAATTTTATTTCATGAAAAAATAAATATTTCTACAAAACAAGTTATGCAATTAAGCTGACGTATGCAAGTATTTTATATACTTTGTATATTTGTATATGTACAACACCAACGTAGTCAGTATATAAAACAGGGAGTTGGACGGTCAATCAGACCTGCCACGATCGCTTAGATATTTTTGAATTAACCTTCCCTAGCTGCGGTTAACTAACTGTCAACATATGACACGATCAAACGATATGTTTACTGCTCCTAGTGTAGTTTTTTTTCTGTTTTTGTGGTGAAATTAAGTAGCTAGTGGTAGTAGTAGTATTATATTTATCTTGTACCCAAATCCGATACAGTATACGATTCGTGTACACCTGTCCTTTTTCCTTTCCTACGGCTACTATTGCAGCACACAGGAACTGGACGACCATTCGGCCGACCTGTACGTATCTGTTTCCTGGCTGGCATGGCATGAGTATGACCGCATGAAGTGGCAGTGGATAGCTAGATTGAATTGAGGGAGCAGGTAGCAGCAATAGTGAGTGGCTTACTCGTGGTCTAGAATCTTGTGCGGCATCGGTAAGTTGAGCGCGTGCCCCCGCGGGAAGGTCGTCCGGGCGAGGATCTCCGTGGCGTCGGCGTTGCGGTGCGCCTCGTCGCCCTCGCGCCCGCCCGACGCGAGGTGGCAGCACACGAAGCAGAAGCTCGTGTCGTGCAGCCAGAACCGGACGGACACGGCGCCCTTGTTGAATTATTGCAGAAATATTTTGAATTATTGCAGAAATATTTGCGGACCGGGCGGACACGAAGCAGAAATATTTCTACAAAACAAGTTTTGAATTATTGCATTTCAAAAATGGTCAAACTTATATATTCTATGGTCAAATGAACCTAAAAAGACAACATTTCGTGTTACATAATAATAAAAATATTATTTATCTAACAAATTCCACGAGTTCTGTTATTCTAACTTGTTTTGTAGAAATATTTATTTTTTTCATGAAATAAAATTATCTCAAACAACAAAACGGAGTACACCATTGCAAAGAGCTCGTCGAGACGATCAAAATTGATATATTATTTGCTATATTTGAAGCTCCGAATAAAAAGATATCAATTTTGCAAATTAAAAAGAAGTGCTGACGTCATCGCTGACGTCAGCACTGCTACAGTGCCATGCAAAACCGCCAGGGAAACCGGCCAGGGTCCTAAAGTGAACTTTTTCGAGAGTTGGAGGGCCAATGTTATCCGGTTTTGAAGTTGGAGGTTGAAATCCATACTTCTGTGATAGTTGGAGGTCCTAAAGTGAACTTTACCCTTTTTATTAAGCTAACTTCCATAGGAAATCGATTTCAAGAGCCGGTTTGTAAGCTACAGGGCATTAAACATTTATAGAGGCAGGACTCTTAAAAATAGGAGGCGGTTATTGTAAAAATGATTTTTGTGGTAGTATACCACTTTTACACATGGGACCGATCCATAAGCTTATTAGAGCAAGGCCAATAATATGCATTGGCCCTCTGTTTGTTGTATGTACATTTATTTACTGTCCACTTATATAGTAGTTGGCTAATCTATGATTCACTTTTTTTTCTCTTGAAGTTTCTTCGTTCCTATGCATAAGCTGGCTCAGCCCACTCCTCTTCTCTCTACTCTCCTCTTTACCCGGCCTCAATATAAAGCCCACTTATAGACACTTCACTGTATTTACTCCTACTCAGTTCATCACCTAGGGTTCCATGAACCATCCCGTGCAACTCGACAAGTGCATTGAGTGTGCAGCGTGGAGTCAAACAAGAAGCAAAGGTAAGGCTCAACCAAGGAAGTCAAACCAAAAGAGACATTATGCTACTTTGCTACTTCATCACTAATAATGTACTCCCAACTTTTTTAGAGAGTCGAAGTATGTCAAGTTTGATTAAAACTATAAAGAGGATTATAAAGATTTATGACACTAAATAGGTATACTTGATGAAGGATCTAGTGATACTTATTTGGTATCATAAATATTATTATTTTATCATATGAGTTTGGACAAACTTAATATACTTTAATTCTACAAGAAAATTAGAATGACAGAATTTAAATTTAGAAGGGAGGGGTATCAACTTGCATGTTTGTATCACCGCGCTTGCACACACGAGTGTGACAGTCGAGAACGTCCTGTAAAGGAAGGTGGAACGTCAAGTCTCCCATGGCTGCTTAATCTACAGCTTACTCGGGTGGTGGCTTCCAATTAATGGCAGAGTGGACCTAGTGGTGACAGCATAGACACGTGGGCCAAGATGACTTTTGGATCTCAGAGTTGGGTAGCAGAGATGTGTGGCTGGGTGCATGCCAATTTGATGTGTGTACTGTTGCAAGATGGAACGAAATTAACAATTTGATCGCCCATCTCTAGATGCACCGTGTAGATGCCTCGGCCTCACGTGTGAACTAATTGAGGACATCGGGTTGCTTTAACAAATGAACATTAGGCCACCCAAATCAGAGCCTCTACTTTCGATTTTTGTTAGCCTAATTTTTTGCTTGAACTCCAACAGTAGCACCCAAATTTGAGCCCTCAAACCACTTCTAGTATATAATGACAAACAGGGCCTGCTTGCCATTATATTCTTTCTTTCTTCTTCCTCCTATTGGGCAACTCCGGGCAGATCCCGTTGACACCGGGCAGATGCAGCCAACTCCCATGGGCGAGGTCGGCTCTGGCAACTGTGGCCCCGTGGGCACTCCGGCAGGTGAGCTCCCTGTGGTCCTCGGCCTGGACGCGCGAGTAGCGCGTGGACACCGCAAGCAGGCACCGCGAGCAGAGTAGGGTCTAGCCACGTGAGCAAGGTGGCGGACCGCCGTGGGTCTAGCCACATGAGCAAGGAGGCGGACTGCCGTGGCTGCGCAGCAGAGCAGTGCGCTCCACAGAAGACGGAGCTCTCGAGGCAACTGGCGCCTCCATGGTGTGCCCAGCGCGTCATCATGGGTCCGCCATGGGGAGCGCGGGTCTACCGCGCCGGGTGTCACATTCCACCGATAAATCTCCGTGCAGACGCGCGGTACTGGAGTAGTGTCGTGTGCGGGAAAACGACAAGCGCGTAGGGAAAAAACAAGGGCACGAGCAGGGAAGGATCGAGCGGACCGTGAAAATGAATGAAACGGCCTTTTGCACGCATGGCCTAGATCCCCACGAAAGGGTGCCAGAGAGAGAATTTGGGTGGCCATCTAAATTTTGGTGCTCTAGTTGGGACCCTCCTGGAGCTATGATTTTGGGCTAGGCACCCGTATTTAGCTATGGGGCTGAAAGAGAGACCACGCTGAAGTTGCTCTCATATTGTCACTGCTTTGACACGATGAAATGGTACCTAGGTCGCTCGGTCCAGCTGAATTATTCATCTACGCACACGGTAGGTGCAAGCCAGATCGATCAGAATCATATTCATGCAGACAGCGACAGAAAATTCAGTCGAGAACGACCAATACTCGCTACTTAGCAAATGCCACGTGAAAATGAAGATGATGCTTCGACTACCTCTACCAAAGCGCGCCACGCCGGCGGCTCCACGCTTCTGAAGATGGCCTCGACCACGCTGCTGCCACACTAGTCGGCTACGCAGCCATAGCCTGGCCTGGCCGGGCGGAGCCATCAGCTTCGTCTACCTCCAGCGAAGCACACCACACCAGCGGCTCAACGCTTCTGAAGACAGCCTCGACCACGCCGACATCACACCAGTCGGCAGCAATTTGAAAGTACCAGAATCTAGACAAGAACTAGGACAAGTTTAGTTAGATGCATTTGCAATTTTAAAGTACAGGGACCTGGTCGAGAACTTAGAACAAATTCAGGGACCTACAGTGAAATTTACTCATTAATAAATATATCCTAATGTATGTAGGTTGATTCTACTTTATGTTAATAACCGAAAATATATATATAGCATGAATCATGTCGCAACTATACCAGCCATGAAGTTACCAGACATGGGACATGCTGTCGGGCTTAGCTGTGCCGAACTGGTTCTGAGACAAAATACAAAATAGAGGATTTGCTGGGACGTGGGCTCAAGCTACTGCACTAGCACTACTATAGAATTGATAATCACATCCACCACTTTCACCATCAGTTTGCTGAAAACCGACGGTGATATTCATCACCGTCGGTTCATATTACGAACCGTTGGTGAAATGATTTTCACCACCGGTTCGAGTTACGAACCGTTGGTGAAAATGAGGGTGATTATCACCGTCGGCTGGTAACACGAACCGGCGGTGATAACCTATCATTACAGCCAGTTTGTGTGACCAACCGATAGTGATGGTCGACCCATTTCTACCACCTTTTTGTGGTATCAACTGGTGGTGAAAATCATTTCACTGACGGTTCGTAATTCGAACTGGCGGTGATGAATTATGCTGCAGCACAATAAAATTCATAATTTTTTCGAACAAAGTTGGATGGATATAAACTTTATATCAAAGTTATGACTTTTTTATTTGAAATTATTTACGGTCCCAGAAGTATGTTTGAAGCTCTTATATTTTAAAATTCAAAGTTGATAACTTTTCATTAGAAATCATTTATGGTCTCAAATTTGTATATGAAGTTCTAAAATTTTGAAATTCAAATTTTTTAATTGACATCAGATGGAAAATTGATCAAAATCAAAGTTTTAGATCTCGAGAACTACAACTTTGTAGTTGATGATTTTTTCGTTTGAAACTATTTGGGGTCACAAAAGTATGGCTGAAGTTCCCACACATTGAAATTCAAATTATTCAAACGACATCGGATGAAGAAACGACCAACATCAAAGTTGTAGATCTCGATTAGAACAACAACTTTATAGTTGATTACTTTTTCATCTAAAGTCATTTAAGGTCCTAAATATTCAATTCAAAATCCTGAGAAGTGTATACTAGGAAAATGAATATGCCGTATAGACACAAGTGCCCTAGGGTTGGAGTAGTTAGAGCAGCTATGGGTGGGGGCACAGGTCTTAGGTTTGAATCCTAGACCGCGCAATGCGTGGATTTTTGTGTGAAATGCCGCGTGACTTGTGACTTCTGGTTGGGCCTCCCAGGATTAAAATAATTTTTTGCTATTTTTTGGCTCATTATTTTGATTTCGGCAAATCCAAATCACTTACGGCTGGTAACACGAACCGGCGGTGATAACCTGTCATCACCGCCGGTTCCCAACTGTCAGTAATGACCGTTCCCATCACCGTCGACTTTCACTGCCGAGGGACCAAAACCATCGGTGAAGGGGGGTCTGGAACCGGCAGCGATGAACTTTCTGTAGTAGCGTAGACATTTGGGGCGAAATGGTGTTTCTCCTATCTGTTAACGGTGTTACCTATAGAAACTGTTAAATTGGTCATAAAAATGAACACGATGTCATATAGGAAGGGAAATGTTTTCAGGGCCAAATAAAAAACCATGTCAATGGAATATTTTTTAACCCGCAACCACTACTACAGAATGGACTTGTTGTCCCGGGCGGTAACGGCCTTTAGTCCCGGTTACCGCGCCGGGACAACGATCCCGTGACTAAAGGTGGAACCTTCAGTCCCGGGTCATCGAGCCGGGACTAAAGAGGGACCTTTAGTCCCGGTTGGTGTTACCAACCGGGACTAAAGGCCCTCCAGCCGAGCAAACGTGGCCGCACCCTTTAGTCCCGGTTGGTAACCCCAACCGGGACTAAAGGTTCCTTTTCTTTTTCTTTTTTTTGTTTAATTTGTTTTCAGTTCAGTTACACATATTTGTTTAATATATAATATGTTTTTATGTACGTATTCTATGCTGCTAATATAAATACACGCACGCATATAATTACATCTAATTCTCATCTTGAGCATTATTATATTCGAATAAAGTATGAAACTATATATATTATAGATATATATGTATATATACAACACTTTCATAATCTTGTTCTCGAAAATAACGATATCAATAAACATTTAATTTACATCATTAGTTCCTTAGGATCAAAGTAGAACTCGCCGTTGGGATTTAGCACTTTTTCTAGAAGATATCCTGCTATTGACTCTTGAACTGCTTTCAGATGGTCTTTTTGCATGACCCTTCGTTTCAACCATTCAGTCTTGCATTTGAAATAAAAGGAAAAGTATTAATACATATATATATATATAGATTCATTTAAAAATAAATAAAAATTGATATATACGTACTCTGAGGACATCTTCAGGAGTTCTTCTTATGTATGCAGTGATAAATTCACAAACGTAGTATCCACACAAGTTATTACCTGGTTCCTGGCATAAACACCACTGTATGAGAAGAAGATTATTCTCATCATCTCACACGTAAATTGAAGTACGATATAGTAATTAAACACGTGGGGAAGTATATATAGTACAACTTACTGGTATTTCAACTACATTAAGTGGTGCCTTGCAATCCTTGCGGTGTTGCCGAATAAACTCTTTCCAAACCCTGTGCGACCAATAATGTACGATCGTTAATAAATTATGACAAAGTCTATTCAATAATAGTTGTGCGCAAGAGATCGAAATTACCCCTGGATAATGTCTATCATATCTTGGTATACTGCTCGCTCTTTTCTCAATGAGTCCAAGATTACTAACTGACTTGAGTTTAACTCAATGACAATGAGTATCCAGTGAAACCTGCATTGGTTTATACACACACGTACATGCATATAAGTTGTATTGATATTACATAAAATGTGTAGACTACATTATTATTAACACTTACTCAAAGTTGTACGGGAAAAGTATTGTTGTCTTGTCGTGCTGCTTCACGAAGAACTTCATGATATTCGTCTGTGCTTCAGATACCCAGTGCTCCTTGACAATAATATCGGTTTTGAATACGATATAAGGATCAATGAAGCCAACACTGGTGTCTTATATTCTTTGGAGCTCTGACATCTGGAATCTGTATATAAATATAAGTTACATGTGAGGATAATTATATACACGTACGCATGGAAGTGAGTTTATTAAATAAAAGTAAGAATCACTTATAAACAAAAGGAGCTAATGATTGATTTGTCCAGAGCGTCCAAGTGGTATAGTTGATGCAATTCTTCGAAACTAATATGTAAGATGTCATCGCCACGGAAGTAATGATGGTCTCTAAATCTGACAAAGATCCATTGCTCACCCCTGCCACACGCCTGCATGTACCACTTGTTGAGCAAGTACATTTGCGTACCCAATTCATTCAGAGCCGCAGGGTTGTACAGACTTTTGCCAAATTTATAAGTCTTCCAGGTACCAACTTCCGGGTTCTGGATTGGAGCTTTGCCCGTCACTTGATCCAAGGTTAAACCAGTTTGTTCAAAAAATCATTAAGGTCTTGAACCGACACTTCTCCAGAGTTGTCTGGTCGATAGACTTCTATGTTGGAACCATATTGATTAGCAACAACAAGATTTTGCATTGGTTGCTTCTGTTGTCTGAGCTATGGGACATCCTTCCCTGATGCTCTTTTCCTTTTCTTATGTGCATCATGTGACTTCACGAGGGAGCGGTCATAGTCTGATAGTGGCGGTGGCTTACGAACTTCAAGCATCTTTTTCTTGTGAGCTTCGAGGCCAGATCCGTGAGCCCCGAGGCCGAATCTCGCCGGACTCCACCATTGTCGTCGCGGCCGCCTGCTCCACCGCGCCACCGTCGTCGCCGCTTCTAGTCCACCGTCGGTCGCCATCGAGGAGAGGGAGGAGCGCGGAAGGGAGGGGCGCCGCCGCGCCTAGGGAAGGGAGGAGCGCCGCCGCGCCATGGGAAGGGAGGACCACCGCCGTGCTCGGGAGGGAGAGGGGCTCAGAATGGAGAGTTGGAGGGAGAGAGAGTGGAGAGGGAGAGAGTGGAGGGCGCCATCAGTAGGGACGGGCGCGCCTTCAGCAGCGCGACTGCGGGGAGACGGAGGGAGTGAGGTGACTGCCTGGAGGAGGAGAGGAGGGAGAAGGGTGGTGGGGCCCATAGGGGCAAAATCGTCTTTTCACAGCGCAGTTAACGGTGGCCGGATGGAAAATGCAACGGAGTGTCATGTAAGGAATGAAAGTTGAACTCCGTATCAAATAGGGAACGAAAAATTTTTGAGGGCCAAGAAAGGAATGGGTCATTTGTCTGGTGTCAAATAAGGAATTCTCTCAACTTCCATAAGAAATCGATTTCAAGAGACGGTTTGTAATCTACAGGGCATTAAACATTTATAGAGGCAGGACTCTTAAAAATAGGAGGCGGTTATTGTAAAAATGATTTTTGTGGTAGTATACCACTTTTACACATGGGACCGATCCATGAGCTTATTAGAGCAAGGCCAATAATATGCATTGGCCCTCTATTTGTTGTATGTACTTTTATTTACTGTCCACTTATATAGTAGTTGGCTAATCTATGATTCACTTTTTTTTTCTCTTGAAGTTTCTTCGTTCCTATGCATAAGCTGGCTCAGCCCACTCCTCTTCTCTCTACTCTCCTCTTTACCCGGCCTCAATACAAACCCACTTATAGACACTTCACTGTATTTACTCCTACTCAGTTCGTCACCTAGGGTTCCATGAACCATCCCGTGCAACTCGGCAAGTGCATTGAGTGTGCAGCGTGGAGTCAAACAAGAAGCAAAGGTAAGGCTCAACCAAGGAAGTCAAACCAAAAGAGACATTATGCTACTTTGCTACTTCATCTCTAATAATGTACTCTCAACTTTTTTAGAGAGTCGAAGTATGTCAAGTTTGATTAAAACTATAAAGAGGATTATAAAGATTTATGACACTAAATAGGTATACTTGATGAAGGATCTAGTGATACTTATTTGGTATCATAAATATTATTATTTTATCATATGAATTTGGACAAACTTAAGATACTTTAATTCTACAAGAAAATTAGAATGACATAATTTAAATTTAGAAGGGCGGGGTATCAACTTGCATGTTTGTATCACCGCGCTTGCACGCACGAGTGTGAAAGTCGAGAACGTCCTTGTAAAGGAAGGTGGAACGTCAAGTCTCCCATGGCTGCTTAATCTACAGCTTACTCGGGTGGTGGCTACCAATTAATGGCAGAGTGGACCTAGTGGTGACAGCATAGACATGTGGGCCAAGATGACTTTTGGATCTCAGAGTTGGGTAGCAGAGATGTGTGGCTGGGTGCATGCCAATTTGATGTGTTACTGTTGCAAGATGGAACGAAATTAACAATTTGATCGCCCATCTCTAGATGCACCGTGTAGATGCCTCGGCCTCACGTGTGAACTAATTGAGGACATCGGGTTGCTTTAACAAATGAACACTAGGGCACCCAAATCAGAGCCTCTACTTCCGATTTTTGTTAGCCTAATTTTTTGCTTGAACTCCAACAGTAGCACCCAAATTTGAGCCCTCAAACCTCTTCTAGTATATAATGACAAACAGGGCCTGCTTGCCATTATATTCTTTCTTTCTTCTTCCTCCTATTGGGCAACTCCGGGCAGATCCCGTTAACACCGGGCAGATGCAGCCAACTCCCATGGGCGAGGTCGGCTCTGGCCGCTGTGGCCCTGTACGTGGGCACTCCGTCAGGTGAGCTCCCTGTGGTCCTCGGCCTGGCCGCGCGAGTAGCGCGCGGACACCGCAAGCAGGCACCGTGAGCAGAGTAGGGTCTGGCCATGTGAGCAAGGTGGCGGACCGCCGTGGGTCTAGCCACATAAGCAACGAGGCGGACTGCCGTGGCTGGGCAGCAGAGCAGTGCGGTCCGAAGAAGACGGAGCTCTCGAGGCAACTAGCGCCTCCATGGTGTGCCCAGAGCGTCATCATGGGTCCGCCATGGGGAGCTCGGGTCTACCGCGCCGGGTGTCACATTCCGCCGATAAATCTCCGTGCAGACGCGCGGTACTGGAGTAGTGTCTCGTGGGGGAAAACGACAAGCGCGGAGGAAAAAAAACTAGGGTGCGAGCAGGGAAGGATAGAGCGGACGGGGAAAATGAATGAAACGGTCTTTTGCACGCATGGCCTAGATCCCCACGAAAGGGTGCCAGAGAGAGAATTTGGGTGGCCATCTAAATTTGGGTGCTCTAGTTGGGACCCTCCTGGAGCTATGATTTTGGGCTAGGCACCCGTATTTAGCTATGAGGGCTAAAATAGAGACCACGCTGAAGTTGCTCTCATATTGTCACTGCTTTGACACGATGAAATGGTACCTAGGTCGCTCGGTCCAGCTGAATTATTCATCTACGCACACTGTAGGTGCAAGCCAGATCAATCAGAATCATATTCATGCAGACAGCGACAGAAAATTCAGTCGAGAACGACCAATATACTCGCTACTTAGCAAATGCCACGTGAAAATGAAGATGATGCTTCGACTACCTCTACCAAAGAGCGCCACGCCGGCGGCTCCACGCTTCTGAAGATGGCCTCGACCACGCTGCTGCATGCCACACTAGTCGGCTACGCAGCCATGGCCTGGCCTGGCCGGGCGGAGCCATCAGCTTCGTCTACCTCCAGCGAAGCACACCACACCAGCGGCTCCACGCTTCTGAAGACAGCCTCGACCACGCCGACATCACACCAGTCGGCAGCAATTTGAAAGTACCAGAATCTAGACGAGAACTAGGGACAAGTTTAGTTAGATACATTTGCAATTTGAAAATATAGGGACCTGGTCGAGAACTTAGAACAAATTCAGGGACCTGCAGTGAAATTTACTCATTAATAAATATATCCTAATGTATGTAGGTTGATTCTACTTTATGCTAATAACCGAAATATATAGCACGAATCATGTCGCAACTATACCAGCCATGAAGTTACCAGACATCGGACATGCTGTCGGGCTTAGCTGTGCCGAACTGGTTCTGAGACAAAATACAAAATAGCGGATTTGCTGGGACGTGGGCTCAAGCTACTGCACTAGCACTACTATAGAATTGCTAATCACTTTCACCACCAGTTTGCTGAAAACCGACGTTGATATTCATCACCGTCGGTTCATATTACGAACCGTTGGTGAAATGATTTTCACCACCGGTTCGAGTTACGAACCGTTGGTGAAAATGAGGGTGATTATCACCGCCGGCTGGTAACACGAACCGGCGGTGATAACCTATCATTATAGCCAGTTTGTGTTACCAACCGATAATGATGGTCGGCCCATTTTTACCACCTCTTTGTGGTACCAACCGGTGGTGAAAATCATTTCACTGACGGTTCGTAATACGAACGGGCAGTGATGAATTATGCTATAGCACAATAAAATTCATAACATTTTCGAACAAAGTTGGATGGATATAAACTTTATATCAAAGTTATGACTTTTTTATTTGAAATTGTTTACGGTCCCAGAATTATGTTTGAAGCTCTTATATTTTGAAATTCAATTTTTTTAATTGTACAAACAACCTCGGATGAAAAAAATGATCCAAAGCAAAGTTATAGATCACGCTATGTTCTACAACTTTATAGTTGATAATTTTTCATTACAAATCATTTATGGTCTCAAATTTGTATATGAAGTTCTAAAATTTTGAAATTCAAATTTTTCAAATGACCTCGGATGGAAAATTGATCAAAATCAAAGTTTTAGATCTCGAGAACTACAACTTTGTAGTTGATGACTTTTTCGTTTAAAACTATTTGGGGTCACAAAAGTATGGCTGAAGTTCCCACACATTAAAATTTAAATTATTCAAACGACATCGGATGAAGAAACGACCAACATCAAAGTTATAGATCTCGATTAGAACAACAACTTTATAGTTGATGACTTTTTCATCTAAAATCGTTTAAGGTCCTAAATATTCATTTTAAAATCCTGAGAAGTGTATACTAGGAAAATGAATATGCCATATAGACACAAGTGGCCTAGGGTTGAAGTAGTTAGAGCAGCTATGGGTGGGGGCAGAGGTCTCAGGTTTGAATCCCAGACCGTGCAATGCGTAGATTTTTGTGTGAAAAGCCGCGGATCTCCAGCCTTGCTCCATCAAGCAGATCCTTCCGACTTGCTGTGTGCCAGGCGCAGTGACACGTTTTTGCGCCGACACACGTTCTGGCACGTGCGGTGGGACACCACAATCGTCATGGCGGCTTACAACAATAGTGACATCCTTATGGTGCCTTATGAAGACTTACCTGATGAGGATAAAGATGTCATCAGTAAAGCTATAGAAGAATTACAGAACAAGTGTTTGTTGTCCTACACCAAGACACGTGACAACAAAGTTGTTCAGAAATATCCACTACCATGACTTCTGTTGCATGGGCTGTCAGATACAGACGAAGCTGAAGATAGGCGTTTCTTCGTAGAGGCTTGTAAACAAATCTGTTCATGATGCCATATTGAACCATAATACAGTTTTCTTGAACATATTCCACAACACCATGAAAGAGGTGTTTCATGGATATCCAATTGATCAGGTTGGACCGGTTTACTACAATATTCCACATCCGTCGACTTAGGGGACTAATCAAGCCGGTACTAGCCATCAAGAAGCAGGTACCAGCTGGTAACGATGATGTCCAGGCAGTTTAGAGCTCATCTGAGCAAGTTCAGGGTGCTACTACTAATCAGATGAAGTATAATCCTGGACTGTCAGCGTAGCATGTGCAATAGCCGACGGGACAAGTTCAGAATCAAATGGTTAATTTTGGCACAGCAGGCCAAATACCGTCGTCGGCTCAAAAAATAGTTCCATCAGTCCAAAGGATTCGTAGAGATACAGATCCTAGCATCTACTAACCAGAGACATTCAAGCAGCAAACCAGCAAAGGACCCAGCAGATAGAGATTCCACAAGGATATCATTATGGCACAAATTATAATACCCTTCATATGATTCAAATCCGAGGTATCAAGGTACCCAAAATTTTAATCCGCAGATGGGTCAACAATTGCAGAGAAATCCAGATTCAAGTGCTGATGAGTTGTTGCTCAGAGTGACCGAGATGATGAAGAATCAGTTCGGTTTGAAGCCAAAAGGGCAGACCTTCTCATACAAATGCCCGTATCCAGAGTGGTATGATTTGGTCGCTGTTCCTACAAATTACAGGCTCCTAGAGTTTGCTAAGTTCACTGGCCAGGATAGCACAAGCACAATAGAACATCTCAGTTGGTACCTTACACAGTTGGGCAAAGCAATCGTTGAAGAGGCCCATCGAGTTTGTTTCTTCTCCTTGTCCCTATCAGGACCAGCCTTCACTTGGTTTTCATCGCTGCCAGTTAACTCCATTGCCAATTGGGCTGACCTAGAGAAGAAGTTTCATACATATTTTTACACTGGGATAGGAGAAAAGAAAATTACCAATTTGACAACTATAAGGCAGAGAACTAATGAATCGGGCACCGAGTTTCTTCAGAGCTTCTGAGAGACTAGGAATTTGTGCTTCTCATTGAACTTGACCGATGATCAGCTAGCTGCTTTTGGCCGTTCAAGGAATGTTGCCAATGTGGAGAGAGAAACTACTCGGGCAAGAATTGGACAATTTAGGTCAGTTGGCTCAACGAGTGGTAGCGCTCAATAGCCAATTCCAGAATATGCGCAGAGATACCCGATTCCAGAAGAATGCCGCAATTGCCGAAGCCTATAATCCATATTCAATTGATGACAGCTATGAGGGCAACGAAGAAGAAGAGATTGCTGCAGCCGAACGGAATTGGGGTAAGAAGACAGTGATGGTGCCAAGTCCTTGGGGAAAAGGAGTTGAAGAGAGCTATGATTTCGATGTCACAAAATCGGACAAGCTCTTCGATTTCTTGCTTGAGAAGGGACAGATCAAGTTGCCCGACAATCATGTTATGTTGCCTCCCAATCAGTTGAAGAATAAGAAGTTCTGCAAATTTCACAACGCTACTTCTCATTCTACTAATGAGTGCAGAGTTTTCCAGCAACATATACAGAGGGCTATTCAGCAAGGGAGGCTCAAATTTGATACACCTCGAAAGATGAAAGTTGACGATAATCCTTTCCCAAGAGATCAGAACATGGTTGATGCTAGGTTGCTCAAAAGGAAGACTAAAGTCCTAACATCAACTAGGGCCAAAGAAGCCGGAACCATCAACCCGAAGATGCAAATATCGGCTGATGGATATAGAGAGATTGAAAGGCATCGTGACCAATAGAAGAGCCGATATGAGCAGGGAGAGACGTCAAGGGATGGGGCGACAAGGCCGCATGTTACATCTCGTATTTTGTTGAATAAATGGCAGCGGTAGACGGAAAAGGATTATCAGTGTTGGTTAGAAGAGAAAGAATACCAGCGTCAACAAGGGAAAGAGAGGTATGAAAGAAACCAAGCTGAATCACATTGGAATTGTCCTTTCTTCAGACATTGTTGGAATAAAGGTTTGAAATTGCCTACTAAAAATAATTGCCCAGAGTGCAGTGAGCAATATTAGGAGCTTGGGAAGCGAGTTGTTGATCAAAATTGGGCTGATCATGGAGAAGAAGATAATGAGGAAGAATATGTTTGGCAGGAAGGGCAATGGTGTCCAGGAGGTTTGACAAGAAGCCAGAAAAGAAGGGTGCAACGCCTGAGGAACATAGAGTTTGAACTAGGCTCAGGCATCTGGTAGACCTCAAGTGTGGCGTGCTAAACAAACAGCCGATAGAGGTCAACCTTTGGCTAATATTGAAATGGCTTTTCTATTGCCGTCGGAATTTAGAGCTCCAGCAGACCAAGAAGTTTATTCAGATTTTGATGAATCAGAGTATGAGAAGATAGTTGCCAAGCTGGCAGTTGTACATCAAGCTATATTCGATAAGCCAGCCAAGCATCGGCACTTGCAGGCTTTATATGTGAAAGGTTTCATTGATGGGAAGCCAGTTGAGCAAAATGTTGGTGGATGGAAGTGCTTCTGCCAATCTTATGCCTTATACCACTTTCTGTAAACTTGGCAAAGGACCAGGAGATTTGATTGAGACCGACATGATGCTTAAGGATTTTGGGGGTAATGCATCTAAGACCAGGGGGGCAATGAACATCGAATTGACAATCAGAAGTAAAACTTTGCTCACCACATTCTTCGTCATTAGTGGGAAAGGGTCATACAGTTTACTCCTTGGTCGTGATTGGATTCATGCAAATTGTTGTGTACCATTGACTATGCATCAGTGCTTGATTCAGTGGCATGGAGACGATGTTGAGCTGGTTCATGCTGATGATTCTATAAGTATCGCAACAGCCGATCCAGTATATTGGGAACTGGAAGACTTCGAGTGTTTTTCTAGGCAAGCTATGGGAATGAGGCTTCATTAAGATCAATGATGAAAGTCAACAGCCGATCCAAGCAATCGGCTCTGAGAGTTTGTTTTAATGGATAACCCGATAGATGGTACAGATGGTAAGCTAGGGCATGGCTTCACGTCGGCCTGGTGAATTAAAGGAAATAGACATTGGTCCTGGAGATAGGCCTAGGCCGACGTATGTGAGCGCTAAGACGAATCCTGAGTACAAGCCAGAGTTGATAGATTTATTAAAGGAAATTTAAAGATTGTTTTGCTTAATGAGATGTCTGGCCTAGATCGATAAATTGTTTAATCTTTGGTCTAAAGATTCTAGTGCAACCTATCAAGAAGTGATCGATGGAAAATGTTTGAAGGAATATTATCCTAGCGTTTGGATCAACACTTGATAGCCAATTTGTTCAGTCGTCGGCTCTAACAGCCGGTACCAGAAGGTTATCGCCTTTTGCTCAAAATTACCCCAGAAAGGGGGAAAAGCCGATACGAGATGTATTGCCTATAGAGCAAAAACAAACGCAGGAACAATCATGACACTACAGAAAGTACACAGATACAATCATAGAAAAATGGAAGATTTTATTCGTTGATCAGTTTGCCCTAAATACAAACTAATCGAAGACATTGTTTATCACATCGTGAGCGGATGTGATGTCCACGATAGCCTCCGCTGCATCGATGAACTCCTCGATCAAGTCCTCGTGCTACTCAGGGCTGTGGCCCATCGGGAAACCGGTCTCCATGGTATGGAGCTCGTACCCATTCTGGACCTGCGTTGCGGCCAGCGCCACCGATGCGCCATGATGAACGCCATGAAGGGCGATCTCCTGAGATGCGGGCCGGGACGTCGTGGAGGCGGGCGTTGATGAGGGGGCCCTAGGCGTTGACGGCCGCCGTAGCCATGTTCGCCACCAGTTGGAGGGACTCCAACTGCACCGTTAGGGCTGGCGATCACAGAAACAAAAGAGCTATCAAGATAAAGATAGTGGAAGTCAAAATAAAGGTGTTCTTGGAGTCCATCTTTCCCTGCCACCATGGCGTCAGACTCGGCCAGCCGTGCCCAAGCAGCGCTGGCCTCTTCCTCGGTGGCGTGAAGGGCGGCTTGAGAGACCCCGAGGCAGATCTCAAGCTGGTTGTTTTCCCTGAGTTGCCTCGGAATAATGGTTCTGGGCAGCCCTCCACTCCTAGGAGGAAACGCCGGGCGTCATCGCCATTGTAAGAATCGGAGGAGTCCGACGATGAGTCTGGTGTGGAGGCAGCATCAGATGCTGGCATTGGAGGGCTCACCGGCCCTAGGAGGAAGCGGACGAAGGCTCTCATTCAAGATGAACCTATAAACAAGTTAGAGAAGTCCATTGCCACTGAGCAGAAGATATCAACCCTTACCTCATACAGCGGAGGCGCTGGCTCATCGGTAGATCCTCCTCCTGAAACCTCCTCTGCCACGCGTTTACCCCGGTTGTCCTCGTCGGCCATAAGGTGGATTGGATCTACGAGAAGGGGGAAGAAAACTGCTACAGGGTTTGTGAAGGCGGAGAAGTGCAAAGGAATAGGAGCAGTTGTGAGTATAGATGTGTTCGAGGTCGGAACACTTGGTTGGTATTTGTAGCCACGAGGCGAGGTGGTGGACGTCTCGGGACATGCAAAAGGCAACCAGCAATTAATAGGAGGCGAAGCGCCACCTCACTAATGCCGAAGAGAATGCGGCGTTGATAACTGAGGACAGAAGATTGGGAATTTTCTTAATAAAGGCCGTGTTTTCAGACTTAATTGGATTAAGGTCAGAGGTCTGGGACCGGCTATTTTCAAATCGGCTCTTTAGCCAAGACAAGAAATACAATGGATCGGACAGAAAATATGGTTATCATTGATTCTACACAAGGTACATGTTGATACACAGATTACAATTCTAGAACATCCTAGATTGCTTTCAATGCTTCTAGCCGGATAGCGTCGACTTCCACGATTTGTTGTTTGTCCTCTTCGGCTGATCCAAGAATATCCTCAAGGCTACTATAGATGGCCCTGCCTTCTCTGAACTTGGTCAGCAGTTCCTGTTTCTTCTGCTTGATGGCATCGGGTATTTGAGCCAGGTTGGACTTATCGCGATCGATGGCAGCTTTCATGTTCTCTAGTTCCTTCTCAAGTTCTGCACGCTTGGTTTCCAGTTGGGTCAGCTCTGGATCGATCCTGAGGGAGGAGTTCTTCAAATCATCGATCAGCTATGTCAGCTCTTTGGCCTCTTGCCTATTGGAGTTCTTCTTGGCCAATAAAGCTTCACGGTTAGACAGGTTCCTCTGAGCCTTTTTCACCTTTGGGGCTTGATCTTCGATGATAGACAAAGATGACAAGACCTTGGTAAGAACCGGGGATGAATTATCCTTAAAGGCCAAGGAGACTCTCTGCATTGAATCCACATCTTGGACCAAATCGGCTATATTCTTCTCAAGCATTGGCAATATATCCCTTAGCCGATTTCTGGTCTCTTCTGATAAAGCTTCTTTAGAAGAGGTGGCTGAGAAGCTAATTTCATCTTCATCTAGATACTCTTCAAGGTTGAAAGAGTAGCTCGGAGCTAGAAGATTAAGTACCTATATATAAGGAAATCTTGTTAGGAGGATTGAATCAGTTGATAATAAGATAAATGATGAAGTAAATACGGTACCTTCTCTGAGATAGCTTCCATCTGAGAAGAAGGAACGACTGATGACGCACCAATGGTATCTGGTTGAATCGGCTCTAAACTCTCAATATTGGTATCTGCAAACATCAAGGAGGATTTTTAGTTCATGATTGTTGCAGAAGGATAAAATGGATATATGATTTTCTTACCATCAGTTGTGTGCTGAACTGGGAAATCGATAGTCTGGGCGTCGACAACAGTAGGATCATTTTCAATGCTAACAGGATCATTTCCAATAGGGAGACTGTCAGACTCCTGCTCTTGCATGAATGTATCCTCAGGGACTGTCTGGCATGGTAAATGGTCAGAGAAAGGTGAAAATTGAATAAAATTAAGAATTTTGAGGAGATACCTTGGCAACATCAGGGATTGAAGTGGAAAGGTTCTCATCTTCTACAGTCTTAGAAGCATCGGTTGGATCAACCGAAAACGGCTCCTCTTAAGGATCGGCCGATGAAGGTTCAGTTGATGCTAAATTAAACGCCTGGGACAATAGTTTTGCACCCAGAGCCGATTGGGATGCATTGATTGATAACTGTGAAGAAAGGAAATTAGAAGTTGAATATCATTTTGAGGAAAAGATGAATTGTTTACCTAGGGAGTTGATGGTCTCGTTCTACGAAGTCTTTTCCCAGTAACAGTTTTCTGGGTTGTCCCTTGGGCTGCCTTGCGTTTTGAGGATTGATACGTTACAATGGTAGAGGCAGCTTGAATTTTCATCAGTTTCTTAGTGTGGGTGCAGTTGATCCCATTCTTGAGGCTGGACATGGTGGATGATACTCTATAAGATGCCCCTTCCTGTCCAAGCTTGGGGGATCAAATTCGGTGTCCTGAAAAGTTCTGTCAGAACAGTTGGTAGGGGAATTTATCAAATAATTTTTCTAAAAAAGAGAATAGTAAGTTACCTCACTGTCAGAAGCAAAATCTCCATCTAGAGCTATGGATCTAGGATGGACTGACCCACAGAAGAGATGGGAGTGTCATTCTTGCCAACTAGGAGTCAAAAAGGTTGGAAGAGAAGTTGACTCTTGTCCAGTCATGCAAGCAAAAGGAAGGAAGATCTGATCCTAGTTCAAAAACTCTGGAGGCTTCCATTACTTCACTGATACCTTCTCTTGGCTTCAGCATATCCTTGAAGAACAATTGAGGAGGCAATTGACCAAGACCAAACCGACGAGCTACAAAAGAAGGGTTGTAAAACTTATAGGTTGGAAGGTTGCCCGGAAGGAAGAAGCCTGTAGACATTTTGCCGTGGCCATGATGAAATTTGGCTGGAAGAACACAAGGTTTCATGAAGGAATTGAAGATTGCAGCCGCCGTTTCGTCTGAGCAGCCTGATTCAAATCAAAATTTGAATGGGAAGACCAACTCATTGTTCTCATCCTCATCATAGGATAGCCAAGTCAGGATATCTGCATCAAACCCTCTATAAAACTTCTTGAAGAGATGGCCAATATCGACAGCAATTGTTATGGCCGATGCGGGATTGTTTGAAGGGGACAAATCCACTGCAGATTATTTGAAGGGGATTCGGTTGGTTTCTTAACGGATATAGTCAGATGGATCAGGATCACCCATAGGCCCAAGAAAATAGACATTGGGAGCAACAGCCGATGCAATCAAAATTTCGTTCTTCATTTCCTAGGAACCAGATAAAATAAATTTGAGAAGAAAGGAAATGCAGGGTAACGGCTGATACTTGGAAAACGGAGCTTGAAATCATACCTCAGGGACATGGTCGCTGGTCGCCATTGCAGCCAAAATAGGTCCGAATCTAAAGAAGGTTGCTTGAATAACAGCTTGATAGAGCAAAGGATTTGCTAGGGTTGAGGCCTTGGCGATGGCAGCGTCGGCTGTTACGATTTGCTCGTAGAAGAAGGGGAAAGTAGATGGGCCGAATGAATCAGAGACGATACTATTGGGGTATTATATAAAATTCAGACCGAGAATATCAAGAGTCACGCGTATATCTCGGAATGAACGGTTGCGACATGGTGAACAGGTAAAAAGGAATTTTGGAATAAAATCATTTTTATCCCAAAATTGGGGGGGGGCATATGTTTACACCAAAATTTGGGAAGAAGAACGCGGGAACTCGAAGCTTCCAAGATTGTGTCATCAAGGAATCGATTGCATATGGATCGATATCAGCTGATTCAGATGCGGCACTAGAATCGGCTCTCTTTAGATGACGTCAGCAGATAACAACAATAAGCTACGGTTGGCGTCGGAAAAGACATGTCGGACTCTACAAAAAGGGAAAGATTAGGGTCCAAGTTATCTTAAATTAGGAATGTTTTCTCTTGTGCCAAAGATTGTAATGAGTCGTGCTTGAGTAGGATTCATGCTTAGGTTTCGGGTATAAATTTTGAACCCCGGCTATTGTAAAGGACATCCAATCAATCAATACAAATTACTTTTTCGGCTTTACGCCAACCCTTAGGAGTAGGAGTAGTGTAGATCTCGGTGAGTTCTTCAACAAGCAGGGCTGCATCGGTCCGGCCGACCTCCGGCTTGTCTGTGAGCACCGTCATGGCTTATGCTTTGGTTTGTAAGGCTGCATCGGTTAAGCTCGACCTCCACTGCGAGCTCTAGCATAAGCTAGTTATCAATCTTTATCAAGTTCAAGTACGGCTTCATCGGTTAAGTTCGACCTCCACTGCTCGAATTAGATTAAGGTCAAGTTATCGGCTCTACCTAAGGGTGGCGTCCTTCACGGTAGATTCATTAAATTACCGATCTTGCTGATGTTCTTATTGTAATTAGTTTCAGCAACATCAACCTGCCCGATCAAGATCGAACTAGATCGGCCTCACATCCTTTTAGTCCCTCATTTATTTTGCCACATTGCGATGATTCTTACTTTAAATGACGGATTATGTTTCATCGGCTGTCCTACTTCGATCTTGATCGTGCATAGTACGCGCTTAAGGCATGTCAGATCTTGAGGAGGTTTACTGGCTAGTTAAATCTGGCCTATAGATTGCTATTATGGCTGTAACGATCCGGTCGATCCCCACTGATAGCACTCTAGATCGAAGGATGCTAGTTGGTAGACTTGCTTTCGACCAAGTGTGACCTTGGCTGTTGGCTATGCCTGCATCGGCTAAATAGCCGATCGCCTGCACTTTAACGCTCATAGTATGTTTTTATGATCCTGTTAAGTATGAATAGATCTGTTTTCTTTAAAGGTTTAATCTGTTATCTTTATTATGGCTGCCATCGATCCGATCGAACCCCACTGTTAAAGATGATAGGTTAGATTTGAGGAGTTTTTAGGTCTGCTCGTATCGAATAGTCGATTGTTCACATGCTATGATCCTTTTTCTACCTGAATCGGCTCTTTTGGCCGATTCGCTCTTTTGGCCGATTCGTTTGTGCTTTCACACATATAGCATGTCTTTCAGAAAACCTGTCAATGTATAAACAGTTTTATGAATTCTTCGGTTTTAGTATGTTATTATCATCATAGCTGCCATCGATCCGGTCGAACCTCACTATTGGTGGTAACAGATTAGATTCAGAGCGTTTGTAGACCCGTTTGCACTAGACAGTCTATTTGTTTGTATATTATATACTTTCTCGTTGGATTCATCGGCTCAATGCTTTACATTGGTAATATCCACCTAGCTGATGATTTTACTTATATCTGCGTGCATTGTACTCGCCAACATAAAATCAATCACGACCCACGAGCTTTACAGTCCGTAACAGCCGATTTCTTCGCGTATCGGCTATTTAGTCGATTCTCCCGTCTGGCTGCTCCCGTAGCGGCACCCTTGGAACTGTCTGGGCAAAACCGGCATGTTCCACCTTAAATTACTGATAAACTTTCTCTCCTTGTCAATTGCAGGTCAAATTGACTAGCACGCCCTCGGGAGGAATTCGCAGGATCGGCTACCCCTGCGTTGAAGCCAAGCAGATCTCTAGCCTTGCTCCACCAAGCATATCCTTCCGGATTGCTGTGTGTCAGGCGCAGTGACACGTTTTTGCGCCGACAATATTATAATATAGATTTTTGTTTTTCATCTGATATCATTTAAGATAATTATGAATTTATTTGGTTGGCAGCAATTTTCAAGGTTAGTTGACTTAGTCAGCCGTCCCTGAAAATTGATTTCTAAAAATGGTAATAAATAAATGCATAGATTTTTAGAGACGATTTTTATTAAGCTAACTTCCATAGGAAATCGATTTCAAGAGCCGGTTTGTAAGCTACAGGGCATTAAACATTTATAGAGGCAGGACTCTTAAAAATAGGAGGCGGTTATGGTAAAAATGATTTTTGTGGTAGTATACCACTTTTACACATGGGACCGATCCATGAACTTATTAGAGCAAGGCCAATAATATGCATTGGCCCTCTGTTTGTTGTATGTACATTTATTTACTGTCCACTTATATAGTAGTTGGCTAATCTATGATTCACTTTTTTTTCTCTTGAAGTTTCTTCGTTCCTATGCATAAGCTGGCTCAGCCCACTCCTCTTCTCTCTACTCTCCTCTTTACCCGGCCTCAATATAAAGCCCACTTATAGACACTTCACTGTATTTACTCCTACTCAGTTCATCACCTAGGGTTCCATGAACCATCCCGTGCAACTCGGCAACTGCATTGAGTGTGCAGCGTGGAGTCAAACAAGAAGCAAAGGTAAGGCTCAACCAAGGAAGTCAAACCAAAAGAGACATTATGCTACTTTGCTACTTCATCACTAATAATGTACTCCCAACTTTTTTAGAGAGTCGAAGTATGTCAAGTTTGATTAAAACTATAAAGAGGATTATAAAGATTTATGACACTAAATAGGTATACTTGATGAAGGATCTAGTGATACTTATTTGGTATCATAAATATTATTATTTTATCATATGAGTTTGGACAAACTTAATATACTTTAATTCTACAAGAAAATTAGAATGACAGAATTTAAATTTAGAAGGGAGGGGTATCAACTTGCATGTTTGTATCACCGCGCTTGCACGCACGAGTGTGACAGTCGAGAACGTCCTTGTAAAGGAAGGTGGAACGTCAAGTCTCCCATGGCTGCTTAATCTACGGCTTACTCGGGTGGTTGCTGCCAATTAATGGCAGTGGACCTAGTGGTGATAGCATAGACACGTGGGCCAAGATGAACAGTACTATATCCTTATTTACTCAGTCCAAGGAAATTGAATTTTGGATGGTAGCAGCGATGTGTGGCTGGGTGCATGCCAAAGTTGATGTGTTACTGTTGCAAGATGGAACGAAATTAACAATTTGATCGCCCATCCCTAGACGCACCGTGTAGATGCCATGCATGGTGCTCAACGCTCTAAACCTCGGTCCACGGGTGCCTGCCTCGAGTGGCTGGAAGCTTCACGTGTGACTGCATCGGGTGCAGGTACCATGCCAGTGAACTAATTGAGGACATCGGGTTGCTTTAACAAATGAACATTAGGGTGCCAAGTGTATTAGAGCGACTCCGGCATGGGCACCCAAATCAGGGTCTCTACTTTCAATTTGGGTGCTACCCCTACTTTTGTTAGTCTAATTTTTTTCTTGAACTCCAACGGTAGCACCCAAATTTGAGCCCTCAAACCTCTTCTACTAGATAGTGACAAACAAGGCCCGTTTGCCATTATATTCTTTCTTTCTTCTTCCTCCTATTGGGCAACTCCGGGCAGATCCCGTTGACACCGGGCAGATGCAGCCAACTCCCATGGGCGAGGTCGGCTCTGGCTGCTGTCGCCCCGTGGGCACTCCGGCAGGTGTGCTCCCTGTGGTCCTCGGCCTGGCCGCGCGAGTAGCGCGCGGACACCGCAAGCAGGCACCGTGAGCAGAGTAGGGTCTGGCCAAGTGAGCAAGGTGGCGGACTGCCGTGGGTCTAGCCACATGAGCAAGCGGGAGGACTGCCGTGGCTGCGCAGCAGAGCAGTGCGCTCCGCAGAAGACGGAGCTCTCGAGGCAACTGGCGCCTCCATGGTGTGCCCAGCACGTCATCATGGGTCCGCCATGGGGAGCCCGGGTCTACCGCGCCGGGTGTCACATTCTGCCGATAAATCTCCGTGCAGACGCGCGGTACTGGAGTACGCGTGGGGGAAAACGACAAGCGCGTAGGAAAAAAACTAGGGCACAAGCAGGGAAGGATCGAGCGGATGGGGAAAATGAATGAAACGGTCTTTTGCGCGCATGGCCTAGATCCCCACGAGAGGGTGCCGGAGAGAGAATTTGGGTGGCCACCTAAATTTGGATGCTCTAGTTGGGATCCTCCTGGAGCTATGATTTTGGGCTAGGCACCCGTATTTAGCTATGGGGGCTCAAATAGAGACTACGCGTATTGTCACTGCTTTGACACGATGAAATGGTACCTAGGTCGCTCGGTCCAGCTGAATTATTCATCTACGCACACGGTAGGTGCATGCCAGATCGATCAGAATCATATTCATGCAGACCGCGACAGAAAATTCAGTCGAGAACGACCAATACTCGCTACTTAGCAAATGCCACGTGAAAATGAAGATGATGCTTCGACTACCTCTACCAAAGCGCGCCACGCCGGCGGCTCCACGCTTCTGAAGATGGCCTCGACCACGCTGCTGCCACACTAGTCGGCTAGGCAGCCATGGCCTGGCCTGGCTGGGCGGAGCCATCAGCTTCGTCTACCTCCACGCTTCTGAAGACAGCCTCGACCACGCCGACATCACACCAGTCGGCAGCAATTTGAAAGTACTAGAATCTAGACGAGAACTAGGACAAGCTTAGCTAGATGTATTTGCAATTTGAAAGTACCGGGATCTGGTTGAGAACTTAGAACAAATTCAGGGACCTATAGTGAAATTTACTCATTAATAAATATATCCAATGTATGTAGGTTGATTCTACTTTATGTTAATAACCGAAATATATAGCACGAATCATGTAACAACTATACCAGCCATGAAGTTACCAGACATCGGACATGCTGTCGGGCTTAGGTGTGCCGAACTGGTTCTGAGACAAAATACAAAATAGAGGATTTGCTGGGACGACGAGGGCTCAAGCTACTGCACTAGCACTACTATAGAATTGATAATCACTTCGGCCACTTTCACCACCAGTTTGCTGAAAATCGACGGTGATATTTATCACCGTCGGTTCATATTACGAATCGTTGGTGAAATAATTTTCACCACCGGTTCGAGTTACGAACCGTTGGTGAAAATGAGGGTGATTATCACCGTCGGCTGGTAACACGAACTGACGGTGATAACATATCATTACAACCAGTTTGTGTTACTAATCGATAGTGATGGTCGACCCATTTTACCACCTTTTTGTAGTACCAACCGGTGGTAAGAATCATTTCTCTGACGGTTCGTAATACGAACCGGCGGTGATGAATTATGCTAGCAGCACAATAAAATTCATAATTTTTTCGAACAAAGTTGGATGGATATTAACTTTATATCAAAGTTATGACTTTTTTATTTGAAATTGTTTACGGTCCTAGAATTATGTTTGAAGCTCTTATATTTTGAAATTCTATTTTTTAATTGTACAAACAACCTCGGAAGAAAAAATGATCCAAAGCAAAGTTATAGATCACGCTATGTTCTACAACTTTATAGTTCATAACTTTTTCATTAGAAATCATTTATGGTCTCAAATTTGTATATGAAGTTCTAAAATTTTGAAATTCAAATTTTTCAAATGACCTCGGAGGGAAAATTGATCAAAATCAAAGTTTTAGTTCTCAAGAACTACAACTTTGTAGTTGATGACTTTTTTGTTTAAAACTATTTGGGGTCACAAAAGTATGGTTGAAGTTCCCACACATTAAAATTCATATTATTCAAACGACATCGGATGAAGAAACGACCAACATCAAAGTTATAGATCTCGATTAGAACAACAACTTTATAGTTGATGACTTTTTCATCTAAAGTTGTTTAAGGTCCTAAATATTTATTTTAAAGTCCTGAGAAGTGTATACTAGGAAAATGAATATGCCATATAGACACAACTGGTCTAGGGTTGGAGTAGTTAGAGCAGCTATGGGTGGGGGCACAGGTCTCAGGTTTGATTCCCAGACCGTGCAATGCGTGCATTTTTGTGTGAAAAGCCGCGGATCTCCAGCCTTGCTCCATCAAGCAGATCCTTCCGGCTTGCTGTGTGCCAGGCGCAATGACACGTTTTTGCGCCGACACACGTTCTGGCACGCGCGGTGGGACACCACAATCGTCATGGCGGCTTACAACAACAGTGACATCCTTATGGTGCCTTATGAAGACTTACCTGATGAGGATAAAGATGTCATCAGTAAAGCAATAGAAGAATTTCAGAACAAGTGTTTGTTGTTCTACACCAAGACATGTGACAATGAAGTTGTTCAGAAATATCCACTACCAAGAGTTCTATTGCATGGGTAGTCAGATACAGACGAAGCTGAAGATAGGCGTTTCTTCATAGAGGCTGTAAACAAATCTGTTCATGATGCCATATTGAACCATAATACAGTTTTCTTGAACATATTCCACAACACCATGAAAGAGGTGTTTCATGAATATCCAATTGATCAGGTTGGACCGGTTTATTACAATATTCCACATTCGTAGACTAAGGGAACTAATCAAGCCGGTACTAGCCATCAAGAAGCAGTACCAGCTGGTAACGATGATGTCCAGGCAGTTTAGAGCTCAGTCTGAGCAAGTTCAGGGTGCTACTACTAATCAGATGCTGTATAATTCTGGACTGTCAGTGCAGCATGTGCAACAGCCGACGGAGGCAAGTTCAGAATCAAATTCATCATTTTGGCACAGCAAGCCAAATATCGTCAGTCGGCTCAAAAAATAGCACCATCAGTCCAAAGGATTCATAGAGATACAGATCCTAGCATCTACAACCAGAGACTTCAAGCAGCAAACCAGCAAAGGACCTAACAGATAGAGATTCCACAAGGATATCATTATGGCACAGATTATAATACCCTTCATATGATTCAAAACCGGGGTATCAAGGTACCCGAAATTTTAATCCGCAGATGGGTCAACAATTGCAGAGAAATCCAGATTCAAGTGCTGATGAGTTGTTGCTTAGAGTGACCGAGATGATGAAGAATCAGTTCGGTTTGAAGCCAAAAGGGCATACCTTCTCGTACAAACGTCCGTATCTAGAGTGGTATGATTTAGTCGCTCTTCCTAAAAATTTCAGGGTCCTAGAGTTTGCTAAGTTCACTGGCTAGGATAGCACAAGCATAATAGAACATCTCAGTCGGTACCTTACACAGTTGGGCGAAGCATCCATTGAAGAGGCCCATCGAGTTCGTTTCTTCTCCTTGTCCCTGTCAGGACCAGCCTTCACTTGGTTTTCATTGCTGCCAGTTAACTCTATTGCCAATTGGGCTGACCTAGAGAAGAAATTTCATACATATTTTTACACTGGGACAAGAGAAAAGAAAATTACCGATTTGACGAACTATAAGGCAGAAAACTAATGAATTGGGCACCGAGTTTCTTCAGAGGTTCTGAGAGACCAGGAATTTGTGCTTCTCATTGAACTTGACCGATGATCAGCTAGCTGCTTTTGGCCGTTCAAGGAATGTTGCCAATGTGGAAGAGAGAAACTGCTCGGGCAAGAATTTGACAATTTAGGTCAGTTGGCTCAACGAGTGGCAGCGCTCAATAGCCAATTCCAGAATATGCACAGAGATACCCGATTCTAGAAGAATGCCGCAATTGCTGAAGCCTATAATCCATATTCAGTTGATGACAGCTATGAGGGCGACGAAGAAGAAGAGATTGCTGCGGCCGAATGGAATTGGAGTAAGAAGATAGTGATGGTGCCAAGTCCTTGGGGAAAAGGAGTTGAAGATAGCTATGATTTCGATGTCACAAAATCAGACAAGCTCTTCGATTTCTTGCTTGAGAATGGGACATATCAAGTTGCCCAACAATCATGTTATGTTGCCTCCCGATCAGTGGAAGAATAAGAAGTTCTGCAAATTTCACAACGCTACTTCTCATTCTACTAATGAGTGCAGAGTTTTCCGGCAACATATACAGAGGGCTATTCAGCAAGGGAGGCTCAAATTTGATACACCTCGAAAAGATGAAAGTTGACGATAATCCTTTCCCAAGAGATCGGAACATGGTTCATGCTAGGTTGCTCAAAGGGAAGACTAAAGTTCTAACATCAACTAGGGCCAAAGAAGCCAGAACCATCGACCTGAAGATGCAAATATCAGCTGATGGATATAGAGAGATTGAAAGGCATCGTGACCAACAGAAGAGCTGATATGAGCAGGGAGAGACGTCATGGGATGGGGCAACAAGGCCGCATGTTACATCTCGAATTTTGTTGAATAAATGACAGCGGCAGAAGAAAAAGGATTATCAGCGTTGGTTAGAAGAGAAAGAATACTAGTGTCAACAAGAGAAAGAGAGGTATGAAAGAAAGCAAGCTGAATCACATTTGAATTGTCCTTTCTTCAGACATTGTTGCAATGAAGGTTTGAAATTGCCTACTAGAAATAATTGCCTAGAGTGTAGTGAGCAATATTGGGAGTTTAGGCAATCTCAAGCCAACCGCCGGTCTATCCGTGCTCGAGATGAGTATCATCATAATATGGATCGGCACTTAAAAATAGAAGTGTGCATGATCAGCTTGGGGTGCGAGTTGTTGATCAAAATTGGGCTGATCATGGAGAAGATGATAATGAAGAAGAATATGTTTGGCATGAAGGGCAATGGTGTCCAGGAGGTTTGACAAGAAGCTAGAAAAGAAGGGTGCAATGCCTGAGGAACAGAAAGTTTGAATAGGCTCAGGCATCTGGTAGACCTCAAGTGTGGCGTGCTAAACAAACAGCCGATAGAGGTCAACCTTCGGCTAATATTCAACTGGCTTTTCTATTGCCGTCAGAATTTAGAGCACTAGCAGACCAAGAAGTTTATTCAGATTTTGATGAATCGGAGTATGAGTAGATAGTTGCGAAGCTAGGCAGTTGTACATCAAGCTATATTCGATAAGCCAGCCAAGCATCGGCACTTGAAGGCTTTATATGTGAAAGGTTTCGTTGATGGGAAGCCGATGAGCAAAATGTTGGTGGATGGAGGTGCTTCTGCCAATCTTATGCCTTATACCACTTTCCAGTAAACTTGGCAAAGGACCAGGAGATTTGATTGAGACCGACATGATGCTTAACGATTTTGGGGGTAATGCATCTAAGACCAGGGGGGCAATGAACGTCGAATTGACAATCGGAAGTAAAACTTTGCTCACCACATTCTTCATCATTGATGGGAAAGGGTCATACAGTTTACTCCTTGGTCGTGATTGGATTCATGCAAATTGTTGTGTACCATCGACTATGCATCAGTGCTTGATTCGGTGGCATGGAGACGATTTTGAACTGGTTCATGCTGATGATTCTGTAAGTATCGCAACAGCCGATCCAGTATATTGGGAACTGAAAGACTTCGAGTGTTTTTCTGGCAAGCTATGGGAAGGAGGCTTCATTAAGATCAATGATGAAAGTCAACCGCCGATCCAAGCAATCGGCTCTGAGAGTTTGTTTTAACGGATAACCCGATAGATGGTACAGATGGTAAGCTAGGGCATAGCTTCACGTCGGCCGATGAATTAAAGGAAATAGACATTGGTCCTGGAGATAGGCCTAGGCTGACGTATGTGAGCGCTAAGACGAATCCTGAGTACAAGCCAGAGTTGATAGATTTATTAAAGGAAATTTAAAGATTATTTTGCTTAATGAGATGTCTGGCCTAGATCGGTAAATTGTTTAATCTTTGGTCTAAAGATTCTGGTGCAACCTATCAAGAAGCGATCGATGGAAAATGTTTGAAGGAATATTATTTTAGCGTTTGGATCAACACTTGATAGCCAATTTGTTCAGTCATCGGCTCTAATACCCGGTACCTAGAAGGGTATCGCCTTTGGCTCAAAATTACCCTAGAAAGGGGGCAAAGCCGATATGAGATGTATCGTCTATAGAGCAAAAACAAACGCAGGAACAATCATGACACTGCAGAAAGTACACAGATACAATCATAGAAAAACTAAAGATTTTATTCATTGATTAGTTTGCCCTAAATACAAACTAATCGAAGACATTGTTTATCACATCCTGAGCGGATGTGATGTCCACGATGGCCTCCGCTGCATCGACGAACTCCTCGATCAAGTCCTCGTGCTCCTCGAGGTCGTTGCCCATCGGGAAACCGGTCTCCATGGTATGGAGCTCGTACCTGTTCTAGACCTACGCCATGGCTAGCGCCACCGAATGCGCCATGACGAACGCTATGAAGGGTAATCTCCTAGCCGCGGGCCTGAGACGTCGTGGAGGCGAGCGTTGATGAAGGGGCCCTGGGCATTGACGGCCGCCGTAGCCACATTCGCCGCCAGTTGAAGGGACTCCAACTGCACCGTCCGAGCTGGCGATCACAGAAACAAAAGAGCTATTAAGATAAAGATAGTGGAAATCAAAATAAAGGTGTTCTTGGAGTCCATCTTACCCGCAACCATGGCGTCAGACTCGGCCAGCCATGCCCGAGCAGCGCTGGCCTCTTCCTCGGCGGCGTGAAGGGTGGCTTGAGAGACCCCGAGGTGGATGTCAAGATGGCCGTTTTCCCGAGTTGCCTCAGAATAACGGTCCTAGGCTGCCCTCCACTCCCGGAGGAAACACCGGGTGTCGCGCCATTGTAAGAATCGAAGGAGTCCGATGACTGAGTCCGACACAGAGGCAGCATCAGTTGCGGCATTGGAGGGCTCGCCAGCCCTAGGAGGAAGCAGACTGAAGGCTGTCATTCAAGACTGAACCAATAAATAAGTTAGAGAAGTCCATTGCCATGAGTAGAAGATATCGACCCTTACCTCATACGGCGGAGGCGCTGGCTCATCGGCAGATCCTCCTCTAGAACCTCCTCCACCGTGCATTTGCCCCAGGTTGTCCTCGCAGGCCATAAGGTTGATTGGATCTACGAGAAGGGGGAAGAAAACCGCTACAGGGTTTGTGAAGGTGGAGAAGTGCAAAGGAATAGGAGCAGTTGTGAGTATAGATGTGTTCGAGGCAACAAACACTTGGCTGGTATTTGTAGCCACGAGGAGAGGTGGTGGACATCTCAGGACGTGCAAAAGGCATCCACAATTAATAGGAGGTGAAGCACCACCTCACTAATGCCGAAGAGAATGCGGCATTGATAACTGAATGACAGAAGATTGGGAAATTTCTTAATAAAGGACCGTGTTTTTCAGACTTAATTGGATTAAGGTCAGAGGTCTGGGATCGGCTATTTTCAAATTGGCCCTTTAGCCGAGACAAGAAATACAATGGATCGGTAGAAAATGTGGTTATCATTGATTCTACACAAGATACATGTTAATACACAAATTACAAGTCTAGAACATCCTGGATTGCTTTCAATGCTTCTAGCCGGATAGCGTCGACTTCCACGATTTGTTGTTTGTCCTCTTCGGCTGATCCAGGAATATCCTCAAGGCTGATATAGATGGCCCTGCCTTCTCTGACCTTGGTCAGCAGTTCCTATTTCTTCTGCTTGATGGCATCAGGTATTTGAGTCAGGATGGACTTATGGCAATCGATGGCAGCTTTCACGTTCTCCAGTTCCTTCTCAAGTTCTGCATGCTTGGTTTCCAGTTGGGTCAGCTCTGGATCGATCCTAAGGGAGGAGTTCTTCAAATCATCGATCAGCTATGTCAGCTCTTTGGCCTCTTGCCTGTTGGAGTTCTTCTTGGCCAATAAAGCTTCACGGTTAGACAAGATCCTCTGAGCCTTTTTCACCTTTGGGGCTTGATCTTCGATGATAGATAAAGATGACAAGACCTTGGTAAGAACCGGGGCATGAATTATCCTTAAAGGCCAAGGAGACTCTGCATTGAATCCGCATCTTGGATCAAATTGGCTATATTCTTCTCAAGCATTGGCAATATATCCCTTAGCCGATTTCTGGTCTCTTCTGATAAAGCTTCTTTAGAAGAGGTGGCTGATAAGCTGATTTCATCTTCATCTAGATACTCTTCCAGGTTGAAAGAGTAGCTCGAAGCTGGAAGATTAAGTACCTATATATAAGGAAATCTTGTTAGGATGGATTGAATCAGTTGATAATAAGATAACTGATGAAGTAAATACGGTACCTTCTCTGAGATAGCTTCCATCTGAGAAGAAGGAACGGTTGATGATGCACCAATGGTATCTGGTTGAATCGGCTCTAAACTCTCAACATTGGTATCTGCAAACATCAAGGAGGATTTTTAGTTCATGATTGTTGTAGAAGGATAAAATGGATATATGATTTTCTTACCATCAGTTGTGTGCTAAACTGGGGAATCGACAGTCTGGGCAGTCGACAACAGTAGGATCATTTTCAATGCTAACAGGATCATTTCCAATAGGGAGACTGTCAGACTCCTGCTCTTGCATGAATGTATCCTCAGGGAGTGTCTGGCATGGTAAATGGTCAGAGAAAGGTGAAAATTGAATAAAATTAAGAATTTTGAGGAGATACCTTGGCAACATTAGGGATTGAAGTGGAAAGGTTCTCATCTTCTACAGTCTTAGAAGCATCGGTTGGCTCAACCGAAATTGGGTCCTCTTAAGGATCGGCCGATGAAGGTTCAGTTGATGCTGAATTAAATGCCTGGGACAACAGTTCTGCACCCTTATCCGATATGGGATGCAATGATTGATAACTATGAAGAAAGTGAATTAGAAGTTGAATATCATTTTGAGGAAAAGATGAATTGTTTACCTAGGGAGTTGATGGTCTCGTTCTGCGAAGTATTTTCCTAGTAACAGTTTTCTGGGTTGTCCCTTGGGCTACCTTGCGTTTTGAGGATTGATACGTTACAATGGTAGAGGCAGCTTGAATTTTCATCAGCTTTCTTAGTGTGGGTGCAGTTGATCCCATTCTTGAGGCTGGCATGGTGGATGATACTCTATAAGACGCCCCTTCCTGTCCAAGCTTGGGGGATCGAATTCGGTGTCCTAAAAAGGTCTAGTCAGAACAATTGGCAGGGGAATTTATCAAATAATTTTTCTAAAAAAGGGAATGGTAAGTTACCTCACTGTCAGAAGCAAAATCTCCATCCAGAAGCTATGCATCTAGGATGGACTGACCCACAGAAGAGATGGGAGTGCCATTCTTGCCACTAGGAGTCAAAATGGTTGGAAAAGAAGTTTACTCTTGTCCAGTCATGCAAGCAAAAGGAAGGAAGATCTGATCCTAGTTCAAAGACTCTGGAGGCTTCCATTACTTCGCTGATACCTTCTCATGGCTTCAGCATATCCTTGAAGAACAATTGAGGAGGCAATTGATCAAGACCAAATTGGCGAGCTACAAAAGAAGGGTTGTAAAACTCATAGGTTGGAAGGTTGCCCGGAAGCAAGGAGCCTATAGACATTTTGCCGTGGCCATGACGAAATTCGGCTGGAAGAACACAAGGTTTGATGAAGGAATTGAAGATTACAACCGTTGTTTCGTCTGAGCAGCCTGATTCAAATCAAAATTTGAATGGAAAGACCAACTCATTGTTCTCATCCTCATCATAGGATAGCCAAGTCAGGATATCTGCATCAAACCCTCTATAAACCTTCTTGAAGAGATGGTCAACATCGACAGCAATTGTTATGGCCGATGCGGCTTCCCCATAGTTCATACACTGACGTGTTCTTCCTTCTTTACCTCTGTATTCCTCATCAAAGTTGGAGGAGGCAAAGCTCAAATTCTAGAGATTTGGCCTTACAATCTTATGCATATACAAGTTTAACCACATTTATATTAGCCACCAAGGGCCGCTGATGGTGTGCACCGCTTCATTCTTCAGCAGCTGAGCGGCCACCTGATGCATCAAACTGGTAAGCTGATCCCAACAGATATTTGCCAAGAGGAATTTCAACGCCTACTGCCAGATGCTCTGCCATGAGTTTATGATTGTAAGTCGGACCACAAGATGACCCACAAACGATGAATCTTTCTAACCACATGTTCAGGAAAGCCACATATTCTCTTTCGCTAATAGTTGATCCATCTCTAGTATGGTTCAGAATGTAGCTTGCCCATCCTGTGCAGTCTGATATTTTGGCTAATTTCTTGGATCCGACACTTAAGAAGTCATAAGGTTGCATTGATCCTATTATTCTAAGGCCGATCAACATATAAACATCGGCCAAAGTGATGGTCATTGGGCCATGACCAAAAACAAAAGCATTTAGGGTATTAGACTAGAAATAAGATGCAGAAATTAGGAGCGAATCATTCCTCTAGATTTCAGACAACGAGAGTGTCAAGCATTGATTCAAGTCATAAATCTCCCAATCACTCCATCCCCTAGGCATTTTGGGCCAGTTTCTAAAGGGAGTTTTGGTGTTTTAGGAGGACAAATCCACTGCAGATTGTTTGAAGGGGATTCGATTGGTTTCTTGATGGATATAGTTAGATCGATCAGGATCACCCATAGGCCCAAGAAAATAGACATTGGGAGCAACAGCCGATGGAATCAAAATTTCGTTCCTCATTTCCTAAGAACCAGATAAAATAAATTTGAGAAGAAAGGAAATGCAAGGTAACTGCTGATACTTGGAAAACGGGAGCTTGAAATCATACCTCAGGGACGTGGTCACTAGTCGCCATTGTAGCCAAAATAGGTCCGAATCTAAAGAAGGTTGCTTGAATAACAACTTGATAGAACAAAGGATTTGCTAGGGTTGAGGCCTTGGTGATGGCAGCGTCGGCTTTTACGATTTGCTCGAAGAAGAAGGGGAAAGTAGATGGGCCGAATGAATCAGAAATGATACTGTTGGGGTATTATATAAAATTCGGACCGAGAATATCAAGAGTCACGCATTTATCTCAGAATGAACAATTGCAACATGGTGAACAGGTAAAAAGGAATTTTGGAATAAAACCATTTTTATCCCAAAATTGGGGGGCATGTGTTTACACTAAAATTTGGGAAGAAGAACGCAGGAACTCGAAGCTTTCAAGATTGTGTAATCAAGGAATTCGATTGCATAAGGATCGATATCAGCTGATTCAGATGCGGCACTAGAATCGGCTCTCTTTAGATGACGTCAGCAGATAACAACAATAAGCTATGGTTGGCGTCGGGAAAGACATGTCGGACTCTACAAAAAGGGAAAGATTAGGGTCCAAGTTATCTTAAATTAGGAATGCTTTTCTCTTATGCCAAAGATTGTAATGGGTCGTGCTAGAGTAGGATTCATGCTTAGGTTTCGGGTATAAGTTTTGAACCTCGCTATTATAAAGGACATCCAATCAATCAATACAAATTACTTTTTTGGTTTTATGCCAACCCTTAGGAGTAGGAGTAGTGTAGATCTCGGTGACTTCTCCAACAAGCAGGGCTGCATCGGTGCGGCCGACGTCCGGCTTGTCTATGAGTAACGTCATGGCTTATGCTTTGGTTTGTAAGGCTGCATCGGTTAAGTTCGACCTCCACTGCGAGCTCTAGCATAAGCTAGTTATCGATCTTTATCTAGTTCAAGTATGGCTGCATTGGTTAAGTTTGAACTCCATTGCTCGAATTAGATTAAGGTCAAGTTATCGGCTCTACCTAAGGGTGGCATCCTTCGGGTAGATTCATTAAGTTACTAATTTTGCTGATTTTCTTATTGTCATTAGTTTTAGCAACATCAACTTGCCCGATCAAGATCGAACTAGATCAGCCTCACATCCTTTTAGCCCCTCGTTTATTTTGCCACATTGCGATGATTCTTCCTTAAAACGATGGATTATGTTTCATCGGCTGTCCTACTTCGATCTTGATCATGCATAGTACGCACTTAAGACATGTCTGATCTTGAGGAGGTTTACTGGCTAGTTAAATCTGGCCTATAGATCGCTATTATGGCTGTAGCGATCCGGTCGATCCCCACTGATAGCACTCTAGATCGGAGGATGCTAGTTGGTAGACTTGCTTTCGACCAAGCGTGACCTTGGCCGTTGGCTATGCCTGCATCGGCTAATTAGCTGATCGCTTGCACTTTAACGCTCATAGTTTGTTTTCATGATCCTGTTAAGTATGAATAGATCTGTTTTCTTTAAAGGTTTAATCTGTTATCTTTATTATGGCTGCTATTGATCCGATCGAATCCCACTGTTAAAGATAATAGGTTAGATTTGAGGAGTTTATAGGTCTCCTCATATTGAATAGTCGATTGTTCACATGCTATGATCCTTTTTCTATTTGAATCAGCTGTTTTGGCCAATTCATTTGTGCTTTCACACATATAGCATGTCTTTCAGAAAACCTGTCAATGTATAAATAGTTTTTTGAAATATTCAGTTTTAGTTTGTTATTATCATCATAGCTACCATCGATCCGGTCAAACCTCACTGTTGGTGGTAACAATTAGATTCAGAGCGTTTGTAGACCCGTTTGTACTAGATAGTCGATTTGTTCATATGTTATATACTTTCTCGTTAGATTCATCGGCTCAATGCTTTATATTGGTAATATCCACCTAGATGATGATTTTACTTATATCTGCGTGCATTGTACTCGCCAACATAAATTTAATCATGACCCACGAGCTTTATAGTCCGTAACAGCCGATTTCTTCGCGTATCGGCTATTTAGTCGGTTCTCTCGTCTGGCTGCTCCCGTAGCGGCACACTTGGAACTATATGGGCAAAACCGGCATGTTCCACCTTAAATTACTGATAAACTTTCTCTCATTGTCAATTGCAGGTCAAATTGACTGTCACGCCCTCGGAAGGAATTCACATGATCGGCTACCCCTGCGTTGAAACCAAACGGATCTCTAGCCTTGCTCCATCAAGCAGATCCTTCCGGCTTGCTGTGTGCCTGGCGCAGTGACACGGTTTTACGCCGACACTATTATAATATAGATTTTGTTTTTCATCTGATATCATATAAGATAATTATGAATTTATTTGGTTGGCAGCTATTTTCATGGTTAGTTGACTTAGTTATGTACTCCCAACTTTCTTAAAGAGTCGAAGCATGTCAAGTTTGATTTAAACTATAAAGAGGATTATAAAGATTTATGACACTAAATAGGTATACTTGATGAAGGATCTAATGATACTTATTTGGTATCATAAATATTATTATTTTATCATATGAATTTGGACAAACTTAAGATACTTTAATTCTACAAGAAAATTAGAATGACATAATTTAAATTTAGAAGGGAGGGGTATAAACTTGCATGTTTGTATTACCGCGCATGCACGCCCGAGTGTGACAGTCGAGAACGTCCTTGTAAAGGAAGGTGGAACGTCAAGTCTCCCATGGCTGCTTAATCGACGGCTTACTCGGGTGGTGGCTGCCAATTAATGGCAGAGTGGACCTAGTGGTGATAGCATAGACACGTGGGCCAAGATGAACAGTACTATATCCTTATTTACTCAGTCCAAGGAAATTGACTTTTGGATGGTAGCAGCGATGTGTGGCTGGGTGCATGCCAAAGTTGATGTGTTACTGTTGCAAGATGGAACGAAATTAACAATTTGATCGCCCATCTCTAGACGCACCGTGTAGATGCCATGCATGGTGCTCAACGCTCTAAACCTCGGTCCACGGGTGCCTGCCTCGAGTGGCTGGAAGCTCCACGTGTGACTGCATCGGGTGCAGGTACCATGCCAGTGAACTGAGGACATCGGGTTGCTTTAACAAATGAACATTGGGATGCCAAGTGTATTAGAGCGACTCCAGCATGGCATCCAAATCAGGGCCTCTCACTACTACATAATCGATTTTTAGGGGCGATTCGTAACCATTTGTAGGGGCGGTTTGGCCAGCCGCCCCTAACGAACTATCTCTACAAATCATGCATTTGTAGGGGCGGTTCCCAGACCGCTCCTACAAATCGATTTGTAGGGGCAGCTCGTATTACCAGCCGCCCCCCTACAAATCGATTTGTAGGGGCGACTGTAGTACCAGCCGTCCCAACAAACAGGTATTTGTAGGGGCGGGTCAATCGAACCGCCCCTACAGTACGTTTTCCCGCAAAAAAAATCAAATTTACAATTCAAAATCACATTGCCAAACGTCCCGCGACCAACGTTCCGAACCGTGTTCGCGTTGCCAAACGCCCCGCGGCCAACGTTACGAACCGCGTTCGTGTTGCCGAACGCCCCATGACCGCGACTACAAGCACAACAGTATTATATAAACTAAAATTACAAGTCCAATTCACAAGAATATATATAATCCATCATTAAATATACAAATTTCATACACATTGTTATCAACGTCCTAGAGCTAGCCTTTCCGTCTCATGAAGGTGTTGGTACTGAGGATTTGTACCTAACTCAGACTCTCGGTCATGGTAGGCGCCTTTGACGTGTACAATCTGGTACAATATGAAGTTGCAAAGGTCGTCGACGTGCTCTAAGAGTTGGTCATCCTTGTATGTGTCTCTTTTCATTCCTTTCTCTTCTCTCCACTACAAGAGAACAAGTTTCAGTTTAGTATTTCATACCATGTACGAAGTTTTCATACTATGGGTGAAGAGGTTCAAACTTACCCTTAAGGGGTGTCTCCTGTAGGCACCGGTGTGACGCATCATAGAACATATATAGTATCCACAATGTACACTCCCAGGCTTCTGCTTGGGGAACTGTGTGTTTTGCATATGAAAATGTTAAGTAATGCTTTTGACAGCCATGTAACGGAGTACTGAAGAAGTAAGTTACACTTACCGCACATAGTGTTTTTATAGCCAGCTTTTCCTTCCTTGCTAGATCATGCCTTCCGTGATGATTAGTGACATAGAACCTAAATGCCCTATTCGAATTATTTTAGCAAATACAACTTGTAAGAATCCAAAAGTGAACGTTACAAGTATGTATACAAACATATAAGCTAATGAGGATTGTCGATATGTATACGTCTTGAGAATCGATATGAAGTCTTTGTATGCCATCGGGTCCCTATATATTGAATCAAAGACCCATGCCATGCTCCTCCCGACATCGACGGCTATACAAATCCAGTGGTTGCTGCATGGATTTAATCATAGAACTAGATAAGCTCTTTTGCATCGAATAAAATATATCGAACAAAGCTTTAAGTATATAGTTGAACATACTCGAAGTTGTATGGTAGCCATATAGTAGAGTGTTGTTGGAGATTTTTGAAAGTCAGGGCAATGTATGCCGCAACCTTAAGCGACTCTTCCCTTAGTTTTGCCGTACGGATGCGCTCTTCTCCCGAAGAGTCTTTGCAGCAGCTAGCTCTTTGGCATCTAGTGTCCACTGTTTAGGGTAATTAAAATTTGTTTGGGCTATAGCTTGAGGGTCTAGATACCTAGCTTTCACACTTGGCATTTGTTTGACACTGTGCACTTGCATTCTACAAATCACGGCATGGGTTAGTTACAACAAAATTCAAAGATTACATTCATATCATATCGGGAGGACAAGGACTTACAGGCACCACGTGCGAATTAGATTCATCTCCATTTCTCCTAGGTGAAAGCATGTGTGCATGTCATTGAAGTCAAAGACGATTTTCCCGGCTGAGCTTCCAAATGTGCCGGTGGGGAAGCATGCTTGTATGAGATCTATGCTCGTTGGGAGAACACGCAAGTACCAATTATGGAACCTTCTCATTCCAAGTGGTAGGCGCTGGATGTCCCGGTTTGGTAGGAAGGGCTTGCCTCTTTCATATGTTTTCGGGCAATCCTTTGACCATTTGATGGCATCAACATTTGGATACTGCTTTGCGATTTGGTGGAGTTTGCTAGTGATGGCCTCCTCAGAACCCCGTGATGGGACTTTTTTAACTTGGTTCTCAAGCTTGAACTGGTCATGGGAAAACCACTTGGACACCGACGAGACGTCTTTGATCGGAATATAAACTAGCCTTATGGTGATTGGATGCTTCTTTCGAAGTTTTCATTCAGGCACGTCCTCATCTTCTTGTGCATCACCTTCTTCAGGAGGCACTCATTGTTCATGTATCGGCTGTGCTTGTTGAGAAGACTGTGTTATCTCATGATGCACTTGCTCGGTATGAGCTGGAGAAGGTTGTGGCATCTCATCAGGCACATGCTCGCTAGGAGGCGGGGAAGAATGTGGCATCTCAGGAATGTGGTGGTCATGAGACGGTGAAAATATCTCCCCGACCTCAACAACTCGCTCCAAATTTGGGAGAGGGGGAGGCGGCGAAGAAATAGTCAATATAATGTCCCGTTTGTGCCAGAGGATGAACTGCCCCATAACGTCTCCGAGTAACACCAGCCCCTCAGGAAAGTGCATATAGCTATCTTCTCGCCTGGTGTTAGGTTGAAGCACGCCGCAGGCATAGTGTATTTTCTATTAGCCTCAGGTATCGGGTGAAGCTCTGGCATCACGTTTAGCTGCACCATGTCTTTCCGTGCTTTCAGACCATCCTTTGACTTGCCTGTGTCCATCAAGGTAGCAATGAGACTCTCAAAGACATTCTTCTGCACGTGCATAGCATCAATGGCATGGAGGACCTCCAAGTCTGGCCAATAAGGCAGATACTGAAAGAAGATTGATTGTTTCTTGAAAGGTACGCCTTCGATAGGAGGTGTGCTTCTATCTCTGTTCGTCCCATCCGGATTCTTCTTTCCATAGACGACGCGTATGTTTTTCACCATTCGGTACATGTGTTCTCCATTATGACGTCTCTCCGGAGGGGGTTCAATCTCCGGGGCGTTGTCATAAATTCTAAAGAACAATTTGCTGCGGTACTTGTGACTTGTCTTTAAGAAGCGTCGGTTCCTTAGGTAAACTATCTTCTTGGATGCATCCAGGTACACCAATGTAGTACCATCCAAACAAACCAAGCATCCTGTCTTTCCTTTGATCTGTCCAGACAAAGCAAACAGCACAGGGATAATCATTGGTAGTAACAAATATTATTGCTCTACATATGAAGTCCTCCTTTGGAACACATCGTACATCTGCTCCCCATGCCTCCATAGCCTCTCCATTTCTTGCATCAAAGGCTCGAGGAACATATCTATATCAATGCCTGGTAGTTTAGGGCCAGAAATAAGAATAGTGAGGAGAAGGTACTTTCTCTTCTGACACAACCATGTTGGGATATTGTACATGGTCAAGATCACCGGCCATGTGCTGTGGTCACTCATCCTCTCATTGAAGGGATTCATTCCATCGATGCTCAATCCAAACCGTACATTCCTTAGGTCATCGCTGAATTCTTTGTGCTTCTCATCAAACCTTTGCCACTGACTACAATCAGCCAGGTGTGCAATCTTATCATCATCCATCTTGCGCTCATCATCCCACCATGTCATGAGTGCGGCTTCTTTAGGGTTTAGGAAGATACGTCTCAAGCGGTCGGTCACTGGTAGGTACCACATAACCAAGGCAGAAATTCTTCTCTGCTTTGCATCGTTGCCTAATGGAGTGTCCTCTAGGGGCTGAGATTCTTGTACCACCTTTTTTGTACCCGTCTTATTCCTCTTTTTCCCCGTGGAGGCTTCGTCCTTACCATAAAGGTCATTGTTCTTGTACCGGCTGGCCCCACACCGGGGACATTTATCTAGTGACTTGAACGTTTCACCACGAAAAAATATACAGTGGTTGGGGCATGCATGGATTTTTTCAACCCCCATTGTCAATGTACTTATAACCTTCTTCGCTTGGTATGTGTTGGTGGAAACTGAGTTTGGTTGTGGCAGCACCCATGACAGGAGATGAAATAGATCATTGAAACTACAGTCTGACCAGCCGTACTTAGCCTTTAGGATGAGCAGCTCAAGCACAAAATGTAGCAATGTCCAATGTGTCTGACAACCCTTTTCAACACCTATACACAATCTCCTTCGATGCTTTTGTCACCCTTTCTAAATTTTCTAGACCTTTCGGGCTATTTAGTAAAATCTCTGGTCCAAGGGCTCGAATCATGTCCTCCAAATCATCTTCATCCCCGACACAGTGCTTCCACCATCATTATTGGCACCACCTTCAGTTACCATCCCAACCACCAGCATCACCACCTTGTTCATTGCCAAACTTGCAAATCCATTCGTTCATCAAGCTCTACTGAATATTGGGACAGGGATTCTATGGTTTCGTCGCCATATTCCTCCTCATCCTCGTCGTTAACAATAACCGTTTCACCATGATGAATCCACACTGTGTAGTCCTCAACAAATCCTCGCATAATCAAATGTGATCTGATGATAGTCACATCTGTCCATGCCATACGGTTCTTGCAATCTTTACAGGGGCAAATAATTGTATCCTTATTCTCTTTCAATGTCGTTGCATGCTTCTTTGCGGCTTCAATAAATTTATCCACCTCTTCACGAAAACTAGCCTTGAACCTTAACGAACCATACATCCAAGAGTTCCTGTACTCCATCTTTTACAACAACAACAAAACAAACATTAAAGGACTACTTATTCAGATATATATAAAAATGAATCAAATTAATAATTACTTGAGAATAATTGTATATACTTCAGATATATATGAATATAAATCTAATATAATTACATGAAGCATACAAACACACCATGGTTGAGGAAAATTAATTAATGGCCCATTTATCCATAAATAATTAAAATACATATTTATTGATTACAATAAACAATTTTAAAGACAACAATTAGCAACAATTATACTTTACCCAATATCTTTCATACAAACCCTAGTCCAATTTTATCAAACATAAATTTACAAAAATGAAATTAATAAAAAAACCAAACCCTAGATCTAGATCTACATGCACATGAAACATGCATAAAACTAACTAATTATTCACTAAAATCAAGAAACATGGACCAAATAAGGGTATGATCTTATTCCCCTACCTAATTTACCCTAGTACATTTAAAACTTGGGTCTAATTTGTTTCATAAGTAGCTCAAGCACCATAGAAGAGAGAGAAAAACAAAACTCTAATTACTCACTAACCAACCATTAAAACTTCAAAAAAAGTGTGGAATAGCATTTTCTTACCTTCTACAACCTCTCCACCAAAGGATTTGAGACCAAAACCTTCCCCCTTAGTAGAGCAATTTTTGGGAGGTGCCCAAGGCCTCCCCACCTTTCTTTCATGGGTTGGAGGCCGCCCCTACAAATCGGAGCTATATATACGGGGGTATTTGTAGGGGCGGCTCAATCACCAGCCGCCCCTACAAATAGCAACTCCAGGGGCTTCTGGTGATTGAGCCGCCCCTACGAATCAGACCCTATTTGTAAGGACGGCTCGTATCGCCAGCCGCCCTTGCTGTTCCATTTGTATGGGCGGCTGGTGTCTGGGCACCCGAGCACGCCACTGTAGGGGCGGCTCCATCACCAGCCGCCCCTATAAAAAATTCAAACCGTTACTAAAAATTGTTTTTTTACGTAGTGTCTACTTTCGATTTGGGTGCTACTCCTACTTTTGTTAGGCTAATTTTTTGCTTGAACTCCAACAGTAGCACCCAAATTTGAGCCCTCAAACCTCTTCTCGTAGATAATGACAAACAGAGCCCGCTTGCCATTATATTCTTTCTTTCTTCTTCCTCCTATTGTAGCGTGGGGGAAAACGACAAGTGCATAGGAAAAAAACTAGGGTGCGAGCATGGAAGGATCGAGCGGACAGGGAAAATGAATGAAACGGTCTTTTGCGCGCATGGCCTAGATCCCCACGAAAGGGTGCCGGAGAGAGAATTTGGGTGGCCATCTAAATTTGGATGCTCTAGTTGGGACCCTCCTGGAGCTATGATTTTGGGCTAGGCACCCGTATTTAACTATGGGGGCTCAAATAGAGATCACGCTGGAGTTGCTCTCATATTGTCACTGCTTTGACACGATGAAATGGTACCTAGGTCGCTCGGTCCAGCTGAATTATTCATCTACACACACGGTAGGTGCAAGCCAGATCGATCAGAATCATATTCATGCAGACAGCGACAGAAAATTCAGTCGAGAACGACCAATACTCGCTACTTAGCAAATGCCACGTGAAAATGAAGATGATGCTTCGACTACCTCTACCAAAGCGCGCCACGCCGGCGGCACCACGCTTCTGAAGATGGCCTCGACCACGCTGCTGCCACACTAGTCGGCTACGCAGCCATGGCCTGGCCTGGCCGGGTGGAGCCATCAGCTTCGTCTACCTCCAGCGAAGCACACCACACCAGCGGCTCCACGCTTCTGAAGACAGCCTCTACCACGCCGACATCACACCCGTCGGCAGCAATTTCAAAGTACCAGAATCTACACGAGAACTAGGGACAAGTTTAGTTAGATGCATTTGCAATTTAAAAATATAGGGACCTGGTCGAGAACTTAGAACAAATTCAGGGACCTGCAGTGAAATTTACTCATTAATAAATATATCCTAATGTATGTAGGTTGATTCTACTTTATGTTAATAACCGAAAATATATATATAGCACGAATCATGTCGCAAGTATACCAGCCATGAAGTTACCAGACATCGGACATGCTGTCGGGCTTAGCTGTGCCGAACTGGTTCTGAGACAAAATACAAAATAGAGGATTTGCTGGGACGTGGGCTCAAGCTACTGCACTAGGACTACTATAGAATTGATAATCACTTCCGCCACTTTCACCGTCAGTTTGCTGAAAACTGACAGTGATATTCATCACCGTCGGTTCATATTACGAACCGTTGGTGAAATGATTTTCACCACTGTTTCGAGTTACGAACCGTTGGTGAAAATGAGGGTGATTATCACCGCCGGCTGGTAACACGAACCGGCGGTGATAACCTATCATTACAGTCAGTTTGTGTTACCAACCGATAGTGATGGTCAACCCATTTTTACCACCTTTTTGTGGTACCAACCGGTGGTGAAAATCATTTCACTGACGGTTCGTAATACGAACAGGCGGCGATGAATTATGCTACGGCACAATAAAATTCATAACATTTTCGAACAAAGTTGGATGGATATAAACTTCATATCAAAGTTATAACTTTTTTATTTGAAATTGTTTACGGTCCCAGAATTATGTTTGAAGCTCTTATATTTTGAAATTCAAATTTTTTTAATTGTACAAACAACCTCGGATGAAAGAAATGATCCAAAGCAAAGTTATAGATCACGCTATGTTCTACAACTTTATAGTTGATAACTTTTTCATTAGAAATCATTTATGGTCTCAAATTTGTATATGAAGTTCTAAAATTTTGAAATTCAAATTTTCAAATGACCTCAGATGGAAAATTGATCAAAATCAAAGTTTTAGATCTCGAGAACTACAACTTTGTAGTTGATGACTTTTTCGTTTAAAACTATTTGGGGTCACAAAAGTATGGCTAAAGTTCCCACACATTCAAATTCAAATTATTCAAATGACATCGGATGAAGAAACGACCAACATCAAAGTTATAGATCTCGATTAGAACAACAACTTTATAGTTGATGACTTTTTCATCTAAAGTCGTTTAAGGTCCTAAATATTCATTTTAAAATCTTGAGAAGTGTATACTAGGAAAATGAATATGCCATATAGAGACAAGTGGTCTAGGGTTGGAGTAGTTAGAGCAGCTATGGGTGGAGGCACAGGTCTCAGGTTTGAATCCCAGACCGTGCAATGAGTGGATTTTTGTGTGAAAAGCCGCGGATCTCCAGCCTTGCTCCATCAAGCAGATCCTTCCGGCTTGCTTTGTGCCAGGCGCAGTGACACGTTTTTGCGCCGACACACGTTGTGGCACGCGCGGTGGACACCACAATCGTCGTGCCGGCTTACTACAACAATGACATCTTTAAAGTGCCTTACTAAGACTTACCTGATGAGGATAAAGATGTCATCAGTGAAGCTATAGAAGAATTTCAGAAGAAGTGTTTGTTGTTCTACACCAAGACACGTGACAATAAAATTATTCAGAAATATCCACTACCAAGAGTTTTGTTGCATGGGCAGTCAGATACAGACGAAGCTGAAGATAGGCGTTTCTTCATAGAGGCTGTAAACAAATCTGTTCATGATGCCATATTGAACCATAATATAGTTTTCTTGAACATATTTCACAACACCATGAAATAGGTGTTTCATGGATATCCAATTGATCAGGTTGGACCGGTTTACTACAATATTCCACATCCGTTGACTAAGAAGACTAATCAAGCTGATACTAGCCATCAAGAAGCAGTACCAGCTGGTAACGATGATGTCCAGGCAGTTTAGAAGTCATCTGAGCAAGTTCAGGGTGCTACTACTAATCGGATGCAGTATATTCCCGGACTGTCAGTGCAGCATGTGCAATAGCCGATGGGGTAAGTTCAGAATCAAATGGTTAATTTTGGCATAGCAGGCCAAATACCGTCGTCGGCTCAAAAAATAGCACCATCAGTCCAAAGAATTCGTAGAGATATAGATCCTAGCATCTACAACCAGAGACTTCAAGCAGCAAACCAGCAAAGGGCCCAGCACATAGAGATTCCACAAGGATATCATTATGGCACAAATTATAATACCCTTCATATGATTCCGAATCCGGGGTATCAAGGTACCCAAAATTTTAATCCGCAGATGGGTCAACAATTGCAGAGAAATCTAGATTCAAGTGCTGATGAGTTGTTGCTCAAAGTGACCGCGATGATGAAGAATCAGTTCGGTTTGAAGCCAAAAGGGCAGACCTTCTTGTACAAATGCCCATATCCAGAGTGGTATGATTTGGTCGCTCTTCCTATAAATTACAGGCTCCTAGAGTTTGCTAAGTTCACTGGCCAGGATAGCACAAGCATAATAGAATATCTCAGTCGGTACCTTACATAGTTGGGCGAAGCATCCATTGAAGAGGCCCATCGAGTCTGTTTCTTCTCCTTGTCCCTATCAGGACTAGCCTTCACTTGGTTTTCATCGCTGCCAGTTAACTCCATTGCCAATTGGGCTGACCTAGAGAAGAAGTTTCATACATATTTTTACACTGGGACAGGAGAAAAGAAAATTACTGATTTGACAACTATAAGGCAGAGAACTAATGAATCAGGCACCGAGTTTCTTCAGAGGTTCCGAGAGACCAGGAATTTGTGCTTCTCATTGAACTTGACCAATGATCAGCTAGCTGCCTTTGGTCGTTCAAGGAATGTTGCCAATGTGGAGAGAGAAATTGCTCAGGCAAGAATTTGACAATTTAGGTCAGTTGGCTCAACGAGTGACAGCGCTCAATAGCCAATTCCAGAATATGCGCAGAGATACCCGATTCCAGAAGAATGCCACAATTGCCGAAGCCTATAATCCATATTTAGTTGATGACTGCTATGAGGGCGACAAAGGAGAAGAGATTGCTGCAGCCAAATTGAATTGGGGTAAGAAGACAGTGATGGTGCCAAGTCCTTGGGGAAAAGGAGTTGAAGAGAGCTATGATTTCGATGTCACAAAATCGGACAAGCTCTTCGATTTCTTGCTTGAGAAGGGACATATCAAGTTGCCCGACAATCATGTTATGTTGCCTCCCGATCATTTGAAGAATAAGAAGTTGTGCAAATTTCACAACGCTACTTCTCATTCTACTAATGAGTGCAGAGTTTTCCGGCAACATATACAAACGGCTATTCAGCAAGGGAGGCTCAAATTTGATACACCTCTAAGGATAAAAGTTGACAATAATCCTTTCCCAAGAGATTAGAACATGGTTGATGCTAGGTTGCTCAAAAGGAAGACTAAAGTCCTAACATCAACTAGGGCCAAAGAAGCCAGAACCATCGACCCAAAGATGCAAATATCGGTAGATGAATATAGAGAGATTGAAAGGCATCGTGACCAACAGAAGAGCTGATATGAGCTTGGAGAGACGTCAAGGGACGGGGCGACAAGGCCGCATGTTACATCTTGTATTTTGGTGAATAAATGGCAGCAGCAGACAGAAAAGGATTATCAGCGTTGGTTAGAAGAGAAAGAATAGCAGCGTCAACAAGGGAAAGAGAGATATGAAAGAAAGCAAGCTGAATCACATTGGAATTGTCCTTGCTTCATACATTGTTGGAATGAAGGTTTGAAATTGCCTACTAAAAATAATTGCCCATAGTGCAGTGAGCAATATTAGGAGTTTAGGCAATCTCAAGCCAACCACTGGTCTATCCATGCTCGAGATGAGTATCATCATAATATGGATCGGCTTTTAAAAAATAGAAGTGTCCATTATTGGCTTGGGAAACGAGTTGTTGATCAAAATTGGGCTGATCATGGAGAAGAAGATAATGAAGAAGAATATGTTTGGCAGGAACGGCAATGGTGTCCAGGAGGTTTGACAAGAAGCTAGAAAAGAAGGGTGCAACGCCTAAAGAACAGAGAGTTTGAACAGGCTCAAGCATCTGATAGACCTCAAGTGTGGCGTGCTAAACAAACAGCCGATAGATGTCAACCTTCGGCTAATATTCAAATGGCTTTTCTATTGCCGTCGGAATTTAGAGCTCCAATAGACCAAGAAGTTTATTTAGATTTTGATGAATCAGAGAATGAGTAGATAGTTGCCAAGCTGGCAGCTGTACATCAAGCTATATTCAATAAGCCAGCCAAGCATCGGCACTTGAAGGCTTTATATGTGAAAGGTTTCGTTGATGGGAAGCCGATGAGCAAAATGTTGGTGGATGGAAGTGCTTCTGTCAATCTTATGCCTTATACCACTTTCCGTAAACTTGGCAAATGACTAGGAGATTTGATTGAGACCGACATGATGCTTAAGGATTTTGGGAGTAATGCATCTAAGACCAGGGGGCAATGAACGTCGAATTGACAATCGGAAATAAAACTTTGCTCACCACATTCTTCATCATTGATGGGAAAGGGTCATACAGTTTACTCCTTGGTCGTGATTGGATTCATGCAAATTGTTGTGTACCGTCGACTATGCATCAGTGCTTGATTCGGTGACATGGAAATGATTTTGAGCTGGTTCATGCTAAAGATTCTGTAAGTATCGCAACAGCCAATCCAGTATGTTGGGAACTGGAAGACTTCGAGTGTTTTTCTAGCAAGCTTTGGGAATGAGGCTTCATTAAGATCAATGATGAAAGTCAACAGCTGATCCAAGCAATCGACTCTGAGAGTTTGTTTTAATGGATAACCTGATAGATGGTATAGATGGTAAGCTGGGGCATGGCTTCACGTCGGCCGGTGAATTAAAGAAAATAGACATTGGTCCTGGAGATAGGCCTAGGCTGACGTATGTGAGCGCTAAGACGAATCCTAAGTACAAGCCAGAGTTGATAGATTTATTAAAGGAAATTTGAAGATTGTTTTGCTTAATGAGATGTCTGGCCTAGATCGGTAAATTGTTTAATCTTTGGTCTAAAGATTCTGGTGCAACCTACCAAGAAGCGATCGATGGAAAATATTTAAAGGGAAATTATCCTAGCGTTTGGATCAACACTTGATAGCTAATTTGTTCAGTCGTCGGCTCTAATAGCCGGTACTAGAAGGGTATCGCCTTTAGCTCAAAATTACCCCAGAAAGGGGAAAAAGCCGATACAAGATGTATAGCCTATAGAGCAAAAACAAACACAGGAACAATCATGACACTACAGAAAGTACACAGATACAACCATAGAAAAATAGAAGATTTTATTCATTGATTAGTTTGCCCTAAATACAAACTAATCAAAGAAATTGTTTATCACATCATGTGCGGATGTGATGTCCACGATGGCCTCTGCTGCATCGATGAACTCCTCGATCAAGTCCTCGTGCTCCTCGGGGCCGTCGCCCATCGGGAAACTAGTCTCCATGGTATGGAGCTCGTACCTGGTCTGGACCTGCATCGCGGCCAGCGCCACCAATGTGCCATGACGAACGCCATGGAGGGCGATCTCCTAGACACGGGCGGGGACGTCGTGGAGGCGGGCACTGATGAGGGGGCCCTGGGCGTTGATGGCCGCCATAGCCACATTCGCCGCCAGTTGTTCGTCAAGGCTGGCTGTGGGGGTATGGCCCCCAAGACATGGGCCGCACCATCAGAGGTGGCCTAGCCCACAAGATCAAGGCATGCATGGTGCTGCTCGATGTGCACCACAAGACATTGTATAGTACCAAATAGGATACTTACCTTGTAACCCTGCTCCTCCAGACTATATAAGGAGAGGCAAGACTCCTCGCTTCTTGGTGCTCGGACATCGCCAGCGATGCCGGGGACTCCTCGCCCCTTGGTGCTCGGTCATCGCCAGCGACGCTAGGGACTCCTTTCTCCTCGGTGCTCGGGAATCGCTAGCAACGCCGGGGACTCCTCACTCCTCGGTGCTCGATCATCGCCAGCGACGCCGGGGACTCCTCACTCCTCGGTGCTCGATCATCGCTAGCGACGCCAGGGACTCCTCGCTCTTCGGTGCTCAGACATCGCCAGCGACATCGGGGAGTCCCTTGCTGCTCGAATCTTGCTACGTCTCGTCGGTGTGCTATCAAGATGCTCCAAGCTGTTCGGATTAGGGTGCTGATCTTGGGCAGCGCATCTGGGGTCTTGATACGCGCATGTCAGACGACATCGGCAAGCTTTCAGACTTCTTTGACCCTGCTACAAGATTCATTCTTCATCTTCCAGCAGGCTCGGGGACTAAGTGGGCACACTTCACCTTGCGGTGAATGTGCTTGTTCTCATCTCGAGGCTACGCTCGGGGACTGGCTACCTGCTCGGCTGGTCTTCTACTTTATGACCCTGGCACCACGTGACTGCATCACCTACTGTCAGGCTCGGGGACTAGCTGTGGGAGTATGGCCCCCAAGACATGGGACGCACCATCGGAGGTGGCCCAGCCCACAAGATCAAGGCGTGCATGGCGCTGCTCGGCGTGCACTGCAAGACATTGTATAGTACCAAATAGGATACTTACCTTGCAACCCTGCTCCTCCAGACTATATAAGAAGAGGCAGGGGTCCCCTAGCGGACACAATCCATCAAGATCCATCTACATATTGATCAATACAATACACAAAACACACAGGACGTAGGGTATTACGTCGATCAGACGCCCCAACCTGTATAAATCACTGTCGCTGCGCCTTGTGTCACCATCTGGTTCCTGATTACGCGCATCCCCACCGACAAATCTACCATCGTGGGATGCCCCTTGGTGGACTACCGATGATATTCTGTCGACACTGGCGATCACAGAAACAAATGAGCTATCAAGATAAAGATAGTGGAAATTAAAATAAAGGTGTTCTTGGAGTCCATCTTTCCCGCCACCATGGCATCAGACTTGGCCAGCCATGCCCAAGCAGCGCTGGCCTCTTCCTCGGTGGCGTGAAGGGCGGCTTGAGAGACCCCGAGGTGTATCTCAAGCTGGCCGTTTTCCTAAGTTACCTCAGAATAATGATCCTGGGCTGCCCTCCACTCCTGGAGGAAACATTGGGTCATCGCCATTGTAAGAATCAGAGGAGTCCGATGACGAGTCCGGTGTAGAGGCAGCATCAGATGCGGCATTGGAGGGCTCACCGGCCCTAGGAGGAAGCGGACAAAGGCTGTCATTCAAGATGAACCTATAAACAAGTTAGAGAAGTCCATTGCCATGAGCAGAAGATATCAACCCTTACCTCATACGGCGGAGGCGCTGGCTCATCGACAGATCCTCCTCCAGAACCTCCTCTGCCATGCGTTTGCCTCGGTTGTCCTCGTCGGCCATAAGGTTGATTGGATCTACGAGAAGTGGGAAGAAAACCGCTATAGGGTTTGTGAAGGCAGAGAAGTGTAAAGGAATATGAGCAGTTGCGAGTATAGATGTGTTCGAGGCCAGAACACTTGGCTGGTATTTGTAGCCACGAGGCGAGGTGGTGGACGTCTCAGGACATGCAAAAGGCAATCGCAATTAATAGGAGGCAAAGCGCCACCTCACTAATGCCGAAGAGAATGCGACGTTGATAATTGAGGATAGAAGATTGGGGAATTTTCTTAATAAAGGCCGTGTTTTCAGACTTAATTGGATTAAGGTCAGAGGTCTCGGACCGGCTATTTTCAAATCGGCTCTTTAGCCGAGATAAGAAATACAATGGATCAGCAGAAAATATGGTTATCATTGATTCTACACAAGGTACATCTTGATACACAGATTACAAGTCTAGAACATCTTGGATTGCTTTCAATGCTTCTAGCCGGATAGCGTCGACTTCCACGATTTGTTGTTTGTCCTCTTCGGCTGACCTAGGAATATCCTCAAGGCTGCTATAGATGGCCCTTCCTTCTCTAACCTTGGTCAGCAGTTCCTATTTCTTCTGCTTAATGGCATCAGGTATTTGAGTCAGGTTGGACTTTATGGCGATTGATGGCAGCTTTCATGTTCTCCAGTTCCTTCTCAAGTTTTGCACTCTTGGTTTCTAGTTGGGTCAGCTCTGGATCGATCCTGAGGGAGGAGTTCTTCAAATCATCGATCAGCTGTGTCAGCTCTTTGGCCTCTTGCCTATTGCAGTCCTTCTTGGCCAATAAAGCTTCACGGTTAGACAGGTTCCTCTAAGCCTTTTTCATCTTTCGGGCTTTATCTTCGATGATAGACAAAGATGACAAGACCTTGGTAAGAAGCGGGGATGAATTATCCTTAAAGGCCAAGGAGACTCTCTGCATTCAATCCGCATCTTGGACCAAATCGGCTATATTCTTCTCAAGCATTGGCAATATATCCCTTAGCCGATTTTTGGTCTCTTCTGATAAAGCTTCTTTAGAAGAGGTGGCTGATAAGCTAATTTCATCTTCATCTAGATACTCTTTAAGGTTGAAAGAGTAGCTCGGAGCTAGAAGATTAAGTACCTATATATAAAGAAATCTTGTTAGGAGGATTGAATCAGTTGATAATAAGATAAATGACGAAGTAAATACGGTACCGTCTCTGAGATAGCTTCCATCTGAGAAGAAGGAACGACTGGTGATGCACCAATGGTATCTGGTTGAATTGGCTCTAAACTCTCAACGTTGGTATCTGCAAACATCACGGAGGATTTTTAGTTCATGATTGTTATAGAAGGATAAAATGGATATATGATTTTTTTACCATCAGTTGTGTGCTGAACTAGGAAATCGACAGTCTGGGCGTCGACAATAGTAGGATCATTTTCAATGCTAATAGGATCCTTTCCAATAGGGAGACTATCAGACTCCTACTCTTGCATGAATGTATCCTCAGGGAGTGTCTGGGATGGTAAATGGTCAGAGAAAGGTGAAAATTGAGTAAAATTAAGAATTTTGAGGAGATACCTGGCAACATCAGGGATTGAAGTGGAAAGGTTCTCATCTTCTATAGTCTTAGAAGAATTGGTTGGCTCAACCAAAATCAGCTCCTCTTGAGGATCAGCCGATGAAGGTTCAGTTGATGCTGAATTAAACGCCTAGGACAACAGTTCTGCACCCAGAGCCGATTGGGATGCAATGATTGATAACTGTGAAGAAAGGGAATTAGAAGTTGAATATCGTTTTGAGGAAAAGATGAATTGTTTACCTAGGGAGTTGATGGTCTCGTTCTGCGAAGTCTTTTCCTAGTAATAGTTTTCTGGGTTGTCCCTTGGACTACCTTGTGTTTTGAGGATTGATACGTTACAATGGTAGACGCAGCTTGAATTTTCATCAGTTTCTTAGTGTGGGTGCAGTTGATCCCATTCTTGAGGTTGGACATGGTGGATGATACTCTATAAGACGCCCCTTCCTGTTCAAGCTTGGGGATCGAATTCGGTGTCCTGAAAAGGTCTGTTAGAACAGTTGGCAGGGGAATTTATCAAATAATTTTTCAAAAAAAGGGAATGGTAAGTTACCTCACTGTTAGAAGCAAAATGTTCATCCAGAGCTATGCATCTATGATGGACTGACCCACAGAAGTGATGGGAGTGCCATTCTTGCCACCAAGAGTCAAAAAGGTTAGAAGAGAAGTTGACTCTTGTCCAGTCATGCAACCAAAAGGAAGGAAGATCTAATCCTAATTCAAAGACTCTGGCGGCTTCCATTACTTCACTGATACCTTCTCTTGGCTTCAGCATATCCTTGAAGAATAGTTGAGGAGGCAATTGACCAAGACCAAACTGACGAGCTACAAAAGAAGGGTTGTAAAACTCATAGGTTGGAAGGTTGCCCAGAAGGAAGGAGCCTGTAGACATTTTGCCACGGCCTTGACAAAATTCGACTGGAAGAACACAAGGTTTCATGAAGGAATTGAAGATTGCAGCCGTCGTTTCGTCTGAGCAGCCTGATTCAAATTGAAATTTGAATGGGAAGACCAACTCATTGTTCTCATCCTCATCATAGGATAGCCAAGTTAGGATATCTACATCAAACCCTCTATAAAACTTCTTGAAGTGATGGCCAACATTGACAGCAATTGTTATGGCCGATGCGGCTTCCCCATAGTTCAAACACTGACGGGTTCTTCCTTCTTTACCTCTGTATTCCTCATCAAAGTTGGAGGAGGGAAAGCTCAAATTCTGGAGATTTCGCCTTACAATCTTATGCATATACAAGTTTAACCACTTTTGTATTAGCCACCAAGGGCCGCTGATGGTGTGCACCGCTTCATTCTTCAGCAGCTGAGCAGCCACCTGATGCATCAAATGGTAAGCTGATCCCAACAGATATTTGCCAAGAGGAATTTCAATGCCTACTGCCAGATGCTCTGCCATGAGTTTATGATTGTAAGTCAGACCGCAAGATGACCCACAAATGATGAATCTTTCTAACCACATGTTCATGAAAGCCACATATTCTCTTTCGCTAATAGTTGATCCGTCTCCAATATGGTTCAGAATGTAGCTTGCCCATCCTGTGCAGTCTGATATTTTGACTAATTTCTTGGATCAGGCACTTAAGAAGTCGTAAGGTTGCATTGATCCTGTTATTCTAAGGCCGGTCAACATATAAACATCGGCCAAAGTGATGGTCATTGGGCCGTGACAAAAAACAAAAGTATTTAGGGTATTAGATCAGAAATAAGATGTAAAATCTAGACCGAATCATTCCTCTCCATTTCAGACAATGAGAGTGTCAAGCATTGATTCAAGTCATAAATCTCCCAATCACCAGCCTTTTTCCCCGATACCCTATGAAACCAATCTCTCCATCCCCTAGGTATTTTGGGCCAGTTTCTAAAGAGAGTTTTGGTGCTCTAGGAGGACAAATCCACTGTAGATTGTTTGAAGGGAATTCGGTTGGTTTCTTGACGGATATAGTCAGATGGATCAGGATCACCCATAGGCCCAAGAAAATAGACATTGAGAGCAACAGCCGATGGAATCAAAATTTCGTTCCTCATTTCCTAGGAACCAGATGAAATAAATTTGAGAAAAAAGGAAATGCAGGGTAATGGCTGATACTTGGAAAACGGGAGCTTGAAATCATACCTCAGGGACGTGGTCGCTGGTCGCCATTGTAGCCAAAATAGGTCCGAATCTGAAGAAGGTTGCTTGAATAACAGATTGATAGAGCAAAGGATTTGCTAGGGTTGAGGCCTTAGCGATGGCAGTGCCGGCTGTTACAATTTGCTCATAGAAGAAGGAGAAGTAGATGGGCTGAATGAATCAGAGATGATACTATTGGGGTATTATATAAAATTTAAACCAAGAATATCAAGAGTCACGTGTATATCTCGGAATGAACGGTTGTGATATGGTGAACAGGTAAAAAGGAATTTTAGAATAAAATCATTTTTATCCCAAAATTGGGGGGCATGTGTTTACGCCAAAATTTGGGAGGAAGAACGCGGGAACTCGAAGCTTCCAAGATTGTGTCATCAAGGAATTGATTGCATAAGGATCGATATCAGCTGATTCAGATGCGGCACTAGAATCGGCTCTCTTTAGATGACGTTAGCAGATAACAACAATAAGCTACGGTTGGCGTCGGAAAAGACATGTCGGACTCTACAAAAAGGAAAAGATTAGGGTCCAAGTTATCTTAAATTAGGAATGTTTTTCTCTTATGCCAAAGATTGTAATGAGTCATGCTTGAGTAGGATTCATGCTTAGGTTTCGGGTATAAATTTTGAACCCTGGCTATTGTAAAGGACATCCAATCAATCAATACAAATTACTTTTTTGGCTTTACGCCAACCCTTAGGAGTAGGAGTAGTATAGATCTCGGCGAGTTCTTCAACAAGCAGGGCTGCATCGGTCCGGCCGACCTCCGACTTGTCTGTGAGTACCGTCATGGCTTATGCTTTGGTTTGTAAGGCTGCATCGGTTAAGCTCGACCTCCACTGCGAGCTCTAGCATAAGCTAGTTATCGATCTTTATCTAGTTCAAGTACGGCTGCATCGGTTAAGGTCAAGTTATTGGCTCTACCTAAGGGTGGCGTCCTTCGGGTAGATTCATTAAGTTACTGATCTTGCTGATGTTCTTATTGTCATTAGTTTCAGCAACATCAACCTACCCGATCAATATTGAACTAGATCAGCCTCACATCCTTTTAGTCCCTCGTTTATTTTGCCACATTGTGATGATTCTTACTTTAAACGACGGATTACGTTTCATCGGCTATCCTACTTCAATCTTGATTGTGCATAGTACGCGCTTAAGGCATGTTAGATCTTGAGGAGGTTTACTGGCTAGTTAAATCTGGCCTATAGATCACTATTATGGCTGTAACGATCCGATCGATCCCCACTAATAGCACTCTAGATCGGCGGATGCTAGTTGGTAGACTTGCTTTCGACCAAGTGTGACCTTGGCTGTTGGCTATGCCTGCATCGGCTAAATAGCCGATCGCCTGCACTTTAACGCTCATAGTATGTTTTTATGATCCTGTTAAGTATGAATAGATCTATTTTCTTTAAAGGTTTAATCTGTTATCTTTATTATGGCTGTCATCGATCCAATCGAACCCCACTGTTAAAGATGATAGGTTAGATTTGAGGAGTTTATAGGTCTGCTCGTATCGAATAGTCGATTGTTCATATGCTATGATCTTTTTTCTACCTAAATCGGCTCTTTTGGCCGATTTGTTTGTGCTTTCACACATATAGCATGTCTTTCATAAAATCTGTCAATGTATAAACCATTTTATGAATTCTTCGATTTTAGTTTGTTATTATCATCATAGCTGCCATCGATCCGGTCGAACCTCACTGTTGGTGGTAACAGATTAGATTCAGAGTGTTTGTAGACCCGTTTGTACTAGATAGTCGATTTGTTCGTATGTTTTATACTTTCTCGTTATATTCATCGGCTCAATGCTTTACATTGGTAATATCCACCTAGCTGATGACTTTACTTATATCTACGTGCATTGTACTCGCCAACATAAAATCAATCACGACCTACGAGCTTTACAGTCCGTAACAGTCGATTCTCCCGTCTGGCTGCTCCCGTAGCAGCACACTTGGAACTGTCCACCTTAAATTACTGATAAACATTTTTGTTTTTCAGCCAAGCGGATCTCTAGCCTTGCTCCATCAAGCAGATCCTTCCAGCTTGCTGTGTGCCAGGCACAGTGACACGTTTTTGCGCCGACACTATTATAATATAGATTTTGTTTTTCATCTGATATCATTTAAGATAATTATGAATTTATTTGGTTCGCAGCTATTTTCAAGGTTAGTTGACTTAGTTATGCGTCCCTGAAAATTGATTTCTAAAAATGGTAGTAAATAAATGCATAGATTTTTAGAGACGGATTTTATTAAGCTAACTTCCATGAGAGAATTCCTTATTTGACACCAGACAAATGACCCATTCCTTTCTTGGCCCTCAAAAAATTTTCGTTCCCTATTTGACACCGAGTTCAACTTTCATTCCTTACGTGACACTTCGTTGCATTTTCCATCCGGCCACCATTAACTATGTTGTGAAAAGACGATTTTGCCCCTATGGGCCCCACCACCCTTCTCCCTCCTCTCCTCCTCCAGGCCGCCGTGTCCTCCCCCAGTCCACGGCCGCGCCACCTATGGAGAAGGCCGCCGGCCGTCCCCGCCACCCATGGGCCCGCCGGGCCCATCCACGGGCAGCCGTCGACGCTCGCTAGATCTGCTGCCGGGGAGCATCCTCCACCGTCGAGCCGAATCCAGCTTCCCCACCAACAGATCCAGCCGCTGCCTCGCCCGTGCCTGCCCTCGATTTGCCGCCGGTGAGCTCGCCAGATCCGTGGGTGGATTCGCGTGCCCCGAGGCCGGATCCGCATGCCCTGAGGCCAGATCCGTGAGCCCCGAGGCTGGATCTACTGGATCCGTGCGCCCCGAGGCCGGATCCACGCGCCCCGAGGCCAGATCCGTGAGCCCCGAGGCCGGATCTCGCCGGACTCCACCGTTGTCGTCGCTGCCGCCTGCTCCACCGTGCCACCGTCGTCGCCGCTTCTAGTCCACCGTCGGTCGCCATCGAGGAGAGGGAGGAGCGCGGAAGGGAGGGGCGCCGCCGCGCCTAGGGAAGGGAGGAGCGCCGCCGCGCCATGGGAAGGGAGGACCACCGCCGTGCTCGGGAGGGAGAGGGGCTCGGAATGGAGAGTTGGAGGTAGAGAGAGTGGAGAGAGGGAGAGAGTGGAGGGCGCCATCAGTAGGGACGGGCGCGCCTTCAGCTGCGCGACTGCGGGGAGACGGAGGGAGTGAGGCGGACTGCCTGGAGGAGGAGAGGAGGGAGAAGGGTGGTGGGGCCCACAGGGGCAAAATCGTCTTTTCACAGCTCAGTTAACGGTGGCCGGATGGAAAATGCAACGGAGTGTTATGTAAGGAATGAAAGTTGAACTCCGTATCAAATAGGGAACGAAAATTTTTTGAGGGCCAAGAAAGGAATGGGTCATTTGTCTGGTGTCAAATAAGGAATTCTCTCAACTTCCATAAGAAATCGATTTCAAGAGCCGGTTTGTAAGCTACAGGGCATTAAACATTTATAGAGGCAGGACTCTTAAAAATAGGAGGCGGTTATTGTAAAAATGATTTTTGTGGTAGTATACCACTTTTACACATGGGACCGATCCATGAGCTTATTAGAGCAAGGCCAATAATATGCATTGGCCCTCTATTTGTCGTATGCAAGGTTTTCATTATCGGAAATAAAAATTTATCGGAGGTCATGGATAAATAGGATAAACAAGATATATCGGAAATATCGGACCAAATTCAAAAAATATTCAAATTGTTTTGAAAAAATTCCGTAGAATTTGACTTTAAACTATTCCTAAGCTATTAAACATCACTTGTTCATAGATAAAAACAAGAATAAAACATTATAGTGTGGGATTGTCGCACGGCTGAATTTGGGGTGTCTGTGTGGAAGCAGGAAATAAGGGAAAAATTTGGCCGATGTCAAATTTTATCGGACCCTGTGGATAGAAAGGAAATTTCGGAAATTTCCGTGAATTTCGGCCGATAAAAAAAACCTTGGTTGTATGTACTTTTATTTACTGTCCACTTATATAGTAGTTGGCTAATCTATGATTCACTTTTTTTTCTCTTGAAGTTTCTTCGTTCCTATGCATAAGCTGGCTCAGCCCACTCCTCTTCTCTCTACTCTCCTCTTTACCCGGCCTCAATACAAAGCCCACTTATAGACACTTCACTGTATTTACTCCTACTCAGTTCATCACCTAGGGTTCCATGAACCATCCCGTGCAACTCGGCAAGTGCATTGAGTGTGCAGCGTGGAGTCAAACAAGAAGCAAAGGTAAGGCTCAACCAAGGAAGTCAAACCAAAAGAGACATTATGCTACTTTGCTACTTCATCACTAATAATGTACTCCCAACTTTTTTAGCGAGTCGAAGTATGTCAAGTTTGATTAAAACTATAAAGAGGATTATAAAGATTTATGACACTAAATAGGTATACTTGATGAAGGATCTAGTGATACTTATTTGGTATCATAATATTATTATTTTATCATATGAATTTGGACAAACTTAAGATACTTTAATTCTACAAGAAAATTAGAATGACATAATTTAAATTTAGAAGGGCGGGGTATTACTTTGCTACTTATAGACACTTCACTGTATTTACTCCTACTCAGTTCATCACCTAGGGTTCCATGAACCATCCTGTGCAACTCGGCAACTGCATTGAGTGCGCAGCGTGGAGTCAAACAAGAAGCAAAGGTAAGGCTCAACCAAGGAAGTCAAACCAAAAGAGACATTATGCTACTTTGCTACTTCATCACTAATAATGTACTCCCAACTTTTTTAGAGAGTCGAAGTATGTCAAGTTTGATTAAAACTATAAAGATGATTATAAAGATTTATGACACTAAATAGGTATACTTGATGAAGGATCTAGTGATACTTATTTGGTATCATAAATATTATTATTTTATCATATGAGTTTGGACAAACTTAATATACTTTAATTCTACAAAAAAATTAGAATGACAGAATTTAAATTTAGAAGGGAGGGGTATCAACTTGCATGTTTGTATCACCGCGCTTGCACGCACGAGTGTGACAGTCGAGAACGTCCTGTAAAGGAAGGTGGAACGTCAAGTCTCCCATGGCTGCTTAATCTACAGCTTACTCGGGTGGTGGCTTCCAATTAATGGCAGAGTGGACCTAGTGGTGACAGCATAGACACGTGGGCCAAGATGACTTTTGGATCTCAGAGTTGGGTAGCAGAGATGTGTGGCTGGGTGCATGCCAATTTGATGTGTGTACTGTTGCAAGATGGAACGAAATTAACAATTTGATCGCCCATCTCTAGATGCACCGTGTAGATGCCTCGGCCTCACGTGTGAACTAATTGAGGACATCGGGTTGCTTTAACAAATGAACATTAGGGCACCCAAATCAGAGCCTCTACTTCCGATTTTTGTTAGCCTAATTTTTTGCTTGAACTCCAACAGTAGCACCCAAATTTGAGCCCTCAAACCACTTCTAGTATATAATGACAAACAGGGCCTGCTTGCCATTATATTCTTTCTTTCTTCTTCCTCCTATTGGGCAACTCCGGGCAGATCCCGTTGACACCGGGCAGATGCAGCCAACTCCCATGGGCGAGGTCGGCTCTGGCAACTGTGGCCCCGTGGGCACTCCGGCAGGTGAGCTCCCTGTGGTCCTCGGCCTGGACGCGCGAGTAGCGCGTGGACACCACAAGCAGGCACCGCGAGCAGAGTAGGGTCTGCCCACGTGAGCAAGGTGGCGGACCGCCGTGGGTCTAGCCACATGAGCAAGGAGGCGGACTGCCGTGGCTGCGCAGCAGAGCAGTGCGCTCCACAGAAGACGGAGCTCTCGAGGCAACTGGCGCCTCCATGGTGTGCCCAGCGCGTCATCATGGGTCCGACATGGGGAGCCCGGGTCTACCGCGCAGGGTGTCACATTCCGCCGATAAATCTCCGTGCAGACACGCGGTACTGGAGTAGTGTCGCGTGGGGGAAAACGACAAGCGCGTAGGGAAAAAAACAAGGGCGCGAGCAGGGAAGGATCGAGCGGACCGTGAAAATGAATGAAACGGCCTTTTGCACGCATGGCCTAGATCCCCACGAAAGGGTGCCAGAGAGAGAATTTGGGTGGCCATCTAAATTTTGGTGCTCTAGTTGGGACCCTCCTGGAGCTATGATTTTGGGCTAGGCACCCGTATTTAGCTATGGGGCCGAAAGAGAGACCACACTAAAGTTGCTCTCATATTGTCACTGCTTTGACACGATGAAATGGTACCTAGGTCGCTCGGTCCAGCTGAATTATTCATCTACGCACACGGTAGGTGCAAGCCAGATCGATCAGAATCATATTCATGCTGACAGCGACAGAAAATTCAGTCGAGAACGACCAATACTCGCTACTTAGCAAATGCCACGTGAAAATGAAGATGATGCTTCGACTACCTCTACCAAAGCGCGCCACGCCGGCGGCTCCACGCTTCTGAAGATGGCCTCGACCACGCTGCTGCCACACTAGTCGGCTACGCAGCCATAGCCTGGCCTGGCCGGGCTGAGCCATCAGCTTCGTCTACCTCCAGCGAAGCACACCACACCAGCGGCTCAACGCTTCTGAAGACAGCCTCGACCACGCCGACATCACACCAGTCGGCAGCAATTTGAAAGTACCAGAATCTAGACAAGAACTAGGACAAGTTTAGTTAGATGCATTTGCAATTTTAAAGTACAGGGACCTGGTCGAGAACTTAGAACAAATTCAGGGACCTACAGTGAAATTTACTCATTAATAAATATATCCTTATGTATGTAGGTTGATTCTACTTTATGTTAATAACCGAAAATATATATATATATATAGCACGAATCATGTCGCAACTATACCAGCCATGAAGTTACCAGACATGGGACATGCTGTCGGGCTTAGCTGTGCCGAACTGGTTCTGAGACAAAATACAAAATAGAGGATTTGCTGGGACGTGGGCTCAAGCTACTGCACTAGCACTACTATAGAATTGATAATCACTTCCGCCACTTTCACCATCAGTTTGCTGAAAACCACCGGTTCGAGTTACGAATCGTTGGTGAAAATGAGGGTGATTATCACCGTCGGCTGGTAACACGAACCGGCGGTGATAACCTATCATTACAGCCAGTTTGTGTGACCAACCGATCGTGATGGTCGACCCATTTCTACCACCTTTTTGTGGTATCAACTGGTGGTGAAAATAATTTCACTGACGGTTCGTAATTTGAACTGGCGGTGATGAATTATGCTGCAGCACAATAAAATTCTTAAGTTTTTCGAACAAAGTTGGATGGATATAAACTTTATATCAAAGTTATGACTTTTTTATTTGAAATTATTTACGGTCCCAGAAGTATGTTTGAAGCTCTTATATTTTAAAATTCAAAGTTGATAACTTTTCATTAAAATCATTTATGGTCTCAAATTTATATATGAAGTTCTAAAATTTTGAAATTCAAATGTTTTAAATGACCTCGGATGGAAAATTGATCAAAATCAAAGTTTTAGATCTCGGGAACTACAACTTTGTAGTTGATGACTTTTTCGTTTGAAACTATTTGGGGTCACAAAAGTATGGCTGAAGTTCCCACACATTGAAATTCAAATTATTCAAACGACATCGGATGAAGAAACTACCAACATCAAAGTTGTAGATCTCGATTAGAACAACAACTTTATAATTGATTACTTTTTCATCTAAAATCATTTAAGGTCCTAAATATTCAATTCAAAATCCTGAGAAGTGTATACTAGGAAAATGAATATGCCATATATACACAAGTGCCCTAGGGTTGGAGTAGTTAGAGCAGCTATGGGTGGGGGCACGGGTCCCAGGTTTGAATCCTAGACCGCGCAATGCGTGGATTTTTGTGTGAAATGCCGCGTGACTTGTGACTTCTGGTTGGGCCTCCCAGGATTAAAACATTTTTTTTTGCTATTTTTTGGCTCATTATTTTGATTTTGGCAAATCCAAATCACTTACGGCTGGTAACACGAACCGGCGGTGATAACCTGTCATCACCGCCGGTTCCCAACCGTCAGTAATGACCGTTCCCATCACCGTCGACTTTCACTGCCGAGGGACCAAAACCGTAGGTGAAGCGGGGTCTGGAACCGGCAGTGATGAACTTTCTGTAGTAGCGTAGACATTTGGGGCAAAATGTTTTTTCTCCTATCTGTTAACGGTGTTACCTATAGAAACTGTTAAATTGGTCATAAAAATGAACACGATGTCATATAGGAAGGGAAATGTTTTCAGGGCCAAATAAAAAACCATGTCAATGGAATATTTTTTAACCCGCAACTATGTACACACTAGCTCTTGACCTATAGAAGCTACATTATTTTTCCGTTATTCATTCTCTTGGATGCAGGTAAACCGAATGTGATATCCCATGTATCCTTAGCTGATATATGGATCTGCTGGGACAATCTTAGCTTTCTAACCATTCTAGAGACGAGACTAGTGAGGCATGATTACAGGATCTAGTAAAATTATAATATTATTAAGTTTAATGTTTCTAACTCAATTAGATGTTCAAAAGTTAATTGTACTCCGTCACTGAGTATTAGTTCTTTCAAAAATTTAGGACAAAATAAATTAAGTAACAAGAGAAAAGTCTATATTCCCATCATTAAATAGCTATTCAGTACTGATTGGCTTTTATAGACCGTGCTATAAATTGCTGATTCGGATCAGACTGTGGAGCCTGGGGCTAGGAGATATTATGTGCTTGTTTGGCATGGCTCCACCCTCGGGTGCTCCCATGACGAGTCGACACTACTACAGAAAACGTTTTCAAGGTGGGTGTTTTGGGTTAACCGAGGCGGGCAAAGCTTCGGAGGCGGTTGCTTTGCCCGCCTCAGTTAATCTATTAATGAAGGCGGGCGTCTTAAGGTGCCTGCCTCCGTTAATCGATTTAAAAAAATAAAAAAGAAGCCCGAGCGAGCCCAATTGAGCCCACCATCAAGCCCAATCAAGCCTGCCGCCATCGTGTCTGTGCTGCCACGCTCTGTGTCCGCACCACCACCATTCACAACCGGAATCTGGAAGTTTGCCGTGTGCCCACGTCACACGGCGAAGCCCAAAAAACACTCGGCAAAGGCTTTGCCGAGTGTTAAACTCGACAAACGGCACTCAGCGTACACAGAGTCGGCAAACGTTTCTTTGCCGAGTGTTTTTTATCGGGCACTCGGCAAAGACTTTGTCAAGTGATAAAACCGACACTCGGCAAAAAAAAGCAATGTGACGGCGAGAAGACGTTCATGGCACATTTTTCGAGTGTCTAATGGCATAAGCACTCGGCAAATATGTCTTGTTGGCTGAGTCTCGATGGAAAAAAAAACTCGGCAAACAATGGTTTTTGCGAAAATAAAAAAAGCCTGCTCACGCCGTGCCCGTCCCCGTCCGGCGTGGTCCGCACCGGTGGCCGCTCGGCGTCCAACAAGCGTGCGTCGGCGGCTGTGTCCTAGTGTTCCCACTGCCATTCCCGCCGCCCTGCACGCGCCACCACAGCCTCGGCCCCGGCCGCCCGCGTCGCCCTGCCCGCCCGCCCCGCGCGCCCGGCCGTGGCCGCCTCCTACTGCCATGCAGTGCCGCGCACCGCTAGCTGTCCCGCGCTCGCGCCGCCACGGCCTCGGCCCCGGCCGCCCGCGCCGCAACGCCTGCTCGCCCCACGCGCCCGGCCGTGGCCACCTCCTGCCGCCGTGCCGCGCCGCCCACCGCCAGCCGGTGTCCCGCGCCCGCGTAGCCCCGTGTGCCCGCCCCGCGCGCCCGGCCGTGGCCGCCGTGCCATGCCGCCCACCGCCGGCCGATGTCCCGCGCCCGCCACCGCCCTCCTGCCCCTTGCCCCTTGGAAGATGAGGTGAGAGGAATGGATCAGGGGAGAGGGAGAGGGAAGGGATAAGAGGGGAGGGATCCAGGGAGACGAGGTTCGGGCCAATGGGAGAGCTCGATTTTGGAGATATGGATCGACTGACGTGACGGAACGTGTTTCTTTAAGCTTATAAAGTGTTGAGTTTGCCGAGTGTGGAGCTAGGACACTCGGCAATGATGGCTTTGCCGAGTGTCAAGGTTTGGGGCACACGGCAAATATATTAAATATTTTTTCATTTCCTTGTTTTCCATAACGTGTTTTTCCTTTTTTTGTTCGATGTACTTTGAAAATACCTTATCAAATTGACTCAACAATATATATATATATATATATATATATATATATATATATATATATATGATTTTTCTATAAATATGATTCCTTTATTTTATGGGGTTACAGCTCAAATTTAATTTATATCAATTAAAATTCTATAATTGCACTTAATAAATTAAAATTCTCAAACGGATACAAAAAATTACAAAAATTTCACATGAAACAATCTATGTTCTCTATTGCCTATACAAAAAGTTTTGAAGTCAAACGCCAATTCGATCGTGACTTTGACTCCAAATCTTACCGATCTCTTCTCAACGTTACGATTCTTCTTCTGAGATGCTTCGGTTTGTCAACATCGTACGTGACAAATTATGCAAAACCTTCTCAATTTTTTACCATAGCCTCCACTTATGATATCATCACATCATGACAAATCTCATGATTTTCAGACTTTGTTTGCGCTTTTTAGAATTTAAAAACCATTCGACCACACGTTCGTGGTCATGTTTCCTGAACAAGATATTCGAAATTTCTTTTTATTTCCCGGGTACGGCCTCACACTGGACTCAATAACATGAATATCATTTTTATACTCATTTTATTTTATTATTTGAATCACTTGCAGTTCAAATTTGACTTGGTTCAAAAAATTGCTTGAAATGCAATAAATTAATTAAATATAGCAAACAGATCCAGAAATATACCAAATTTTAACATGGAGTACCACATGTTCTATGTGAAGTGCAGAAAAAGTTTCAAGGTTACAAGAGGGAAAAAACTTATTTCTTTGCCTAGTGCCAAAAAAAAACACTCGGCAAACTTACTTCTTTGCCGAGTGTTTTTTTTCAGCACTCGGCAAAGAGTTTATTTGCCGAGTGCAATTATTTTGCCGAGTGTTTTTTATAGCACTTGGCAAAGAGCTTGTTTGCCGAGTGCCCGAGGGAATGCACTCGGCAAACATAAACACACTCGGCAAAGAGCCGGTTTCCGATAGTAATTGCCATCGCATTCGGAGGAGGCCCATAGGACGTGCGGGGCCCCACCGTGTCCACACGCTGCGTGGGTGCCCGGCCACACACGTTATAGGAGCGCCCGCCGGATCTGGGCACGGCCGGCCTCTTCCTCGCTGGATCTGGGCATGGCCCCATGCCACCATGGCACCGCGCAACCGCCGACGGTGAGGAAGAAGGGGATGGAGCCGACCTCCACCTAGATCCGACTGACCTTCTCCTGGATGCGGCCAACCTCCTCCTCCGCCTCCCCGCTGCCACCGCTGGGCTTCCAACACGATGCACACACCTCCACCACCTACGGAGGGAGGAGAAAGAGAAGAGGGAGGAGAGGGAGCCGATGGAGAGGGAGGACAGGGAGTCGCCTGTGCGAGCCCCTGCCTGTGGTTTTGCCTAGAAGAGAGAGAGGGCGCCTTGAGAGCCGGCTGAGAGAGTTGGGGTAGGATGAGTAACACTGAAACCATAAGGCAATGTATATATACAGGCCCAATATTGAGAAATGGGCCACGCGCTAGGCTTCGGCTATATTAACACAGGCTGGACTTATAGTGTGCCTGCCTCCGAAAATGGGTTTACGCAGGTGCCTTATGACGACTGCCTCCGAAAATAGACCATTTGTGGAGGCGGTTGTTTTAAAACGACCGCCTCCGTAAATTCATTTCGGAGGCGAGCATTTTCTGACTACCTCCGTAAATTGATTTTGTGGGGCAGTCATTTTTTGGTGCCGCAGTAAATAAAATGACCGCCTCTGTTAGTCGCCAGGTATTTTACGAAGAGGTTGGATTTGTAACCGTTTCAGATAATGTTTAGGCAGTGTCTCATAAAATCATTTTGTAGTAGTGTGAAGCCGGAGGGAAGTGCCACAAATTGCAGCTTTGGCTTCTATAGAAAAAATGGCTGCGGCTCCTCCGTCGAATCTGCTATGGGAGCTAGAGTCAGAGCCATACCAGACAGGTCCAATATAACTTGTGGTTTTGTGCCTGGTGGGTTCTCCGATGTACGTATGTTTTGGTGGTTAAACCTTAAACTAGTGACCATCTAAAGAGGTGCGACCATAGGTATTAGTAATATTGTGTATTTAATGTTAGTACATTAGCACTCTCTCCCCACCGGGACAGTCGCCCTTGATCTAGATCTGCAATTAGCACAGGCGAGGGACTCCTTGGTGGTCCTCGGTGGTGCAGTAGGCAATCCTGACTCGGATCCGCCATCGGCAGTGAGGCGGACGCGCCCGCCACACCCCATTGTCATGGCGGTCCTCGGCACGGGTGCACTTGTCGGGCGTAGCAGACTCAATGAGTGCAGGCGGAGGCGGATGCGGATAGGCACATGACACGGTAGGCATGGACGGTGCGAGCTGACAAGGATGGCAGTAAGCACGAACGTCACATGTATGTATTTTAACATGTTTTTATTACATTTTCATCATCGGTTTCATCCTGATGGTGATGAAGGTGAACATCGCCGCCCAGTTTCACTTCCAAATCGCAGAACCGACAGTGATGGCAGTTTCTAAGCCGGTGGGGATAATGTTTCTATAGTAGTGTTTTGAAAGTAGTTTGTGGCCTAGATTTCATAATATTAGTGCTAAAATAAATAACCATCTGGTTAATTTGCATAGAGCTGTGTGCATAAGAAACCTAATAACTAAAAATGCATAGATGTTATAGGTTATAATTACTAATAGGGGCACTTTCTTCTTGAGCGAATTTAAGCTCAGTCAGTAATAAAACTAATAAGAATGATGATGATAACGATTATAATTGTTGGAACATTCTCAATGACCACAGCAAAGTAGCATCACCAAATGGAAGTCACAACAAATCTTAAAGGTTTTGTAGATAACTTACGAGCGCACATGTATGCAGCAGTAGTGCCGTACTTGCTCAACAAAATTTTTTTGCGAAGAAAAGTTACCACAATAGAAGGTCATGAAACTTAGGGGCATGGCCTGTACAGACCGACTAGCTAGATAGATTGTGAACCAAAATGTACAAGACTACTGACTATCTAGATAGATAGTGAAGCAAATGTGCACACATGAATATGAAGCATATTAAATCATTAAATTACATTATACGAACCTGCTTCTTGAGCAAAGACCAGGCATCTGCTTGCTCTAATTTGTCGACATAGTGGTAGGGAACCTCTGCCGTCATGCCTCGGGCAACTGCATCGTGTCTCGTTATGAGAAACTTGATGGTCTCCTCGTGCTTCAGTGATAGCTCTCTCTAATAGACCAGCATCGCTAAATTCTTGATTGACACTCAACCATATTTTCTTTTGATACTTTGTTTGATATGATTACAGATCTTCCTGGCATAGGGCTAAACCTTTTACCAAAGCAAACAATGTTAGACGTAACAACCATGTGCGACAAATACTAAAAAAATGCATAAAACCAATGCACCGTGGACGTGAAGAAAACCCAATAATGTAAGACTTCACTATCAGAATATCTAAACATGAAAGTGATGGATATCAATATGGGTAGGACACTAGGACAATGATGATAATAGCCGCACATGGTACCACACATATTGTTGGCGAGCAAAACAAATGGAGGCTAGTAATAAATCAATGATTATAATTTTAGTGCTAATCTATGTAATTTTAGGCTAGGTAAATAATTTTCCTATGCTGTCGAATAATTCTTCCATATACGATGCATACAGTCAATAATGCAACCAAGTATGACTGGCCATACTCTCCTCTTATTTGAAGCCAATAACCTCCTAATGTCCCCAACGTTATGTGTCCTCTTTCAATGCTCCCTCAAGCCAACAACAAAGTATTTGAATCTATCAACCTCCTTGCTTGTTTTGGCACCAGCACTCATACACCAGTTTATCCGTGCCTAGCCTGCACGGATGAGCATTTCTAAAATTGTGATTGCTAGTGTGAAGTGCAACATCGGTTGGCAATATATGGCTCTAGCTCCATTAGCAAATGCTGGCGGCACTTCCCTGCTTTTATGCCGCTAGGTCCACACGTCTCTAGTGGCTCCCCATTTTTATCGCTGGGCCTGGTGGCTTCCTTCCTCATGCTGCCCTTCCAAGAGGGCCATGATATAATTCAGTAAATTTCGAATCCTATCTTCAATAGCTTTGCTTTCTTGATTTCTTGCATGTTAAATTAATGTTCGTATGGTTTTTAATGTATACTTTTATGTACTAACTCACCCAAACCCTGCTTGCCCCATCCATTGGACTAAACCTTATATGAAAGCAAAGAATGTTAGTCCTAACAACCATGTAGATGTCATTAGGATCATTGAACTTCCAAGGACGATGTCGCGTTGCTGACATTGCGTAGAACACCAATAAGGTAAAGTTTGCCCATCAGGATATGAACACATGAAAGTGATGGATATAAACATGATAGGGCAGCAGTGATAATGATTTATGTCAACAAGTTTATTTTGAGTACCAACATCCTCACCCCTATAAATAGGTGCCAAGCTAGATTGAGCTCCTCAAGCTTCTTCACCCACACATCATCCGAACATATACACGAGTTGGCCCTCTTTGCTCCTTGAAAACTCCTCGATGGAAGGCAAAGGACAGCTCAAGTGTTTCATCACCATTCTTCTCGTCCTGGGTCTCGTCCTTGAGCAGTCTCCGGTGGAAGCTAAAGCCATCTGGTGCTGCGCAAACGCCCACCAAAAATACCATTTTAACCGGTGCGTTGACTTGGGTATCGGTAGTGTCGAATATTGTGGAACTGGTACAGGTTGCGTAGTGATGGATGTGTGCGGGGGCGAATGGCCGGTGCCTTCTCGTAAGAAGAACCTCTCGCTTCACTCTTTTCATTTTGTTACTATTATAGTATCACTATGTGACATTATATATGGAACTCCGTTGATATGAAACAATGGCTTTCAATTAATCTGCAGGTGATGCATCAGTTACCATGGATATTGCATAAGAAAGTGCACGTACGCGATGGGGTTGGAGATTTCATGCCAAAGTGATGAAATGAGTGTCTGGTTATTGTTATCAACTTGTCATATATCCAAGTTCTGCAGCATGCCTTCTCCGTTCATTTGTCTTCTGATCTATTTTTCGTATTTTCCAAAGTTTGTTCGTCTTCGAGGTGTGTCTGTGCCTTCGGATATATAGTAAAAAATAATGTCACCATCAACGGTGGCGTCACTGTTTGTCTATATTCCTGTTTTTTAGTCGTTTATATATTACTCGTTCTGTCTTGGTGGAAAAGACTTTTTTTCGCAAGGAACAAAAATTCTCATATTGAGAATTATCATGCATTAGGATATCTGCTACCACCAAATTTTAAAATATGGAGACAAAGAACAAACGGCAGTAGATGTTCTACGGTCCAAATGAAACCGGATCCAGTATTGATCCACCATACAATTCGATGCTGTTACCTCATCAATCCAGTGGTTGCACATATGGCTAGATCTGCTGCTATTACCTTGTTCACCTACACCAAACGAGTCACACGCCGGAGAAGATGGCCACGGAGGACGATGCTGTGGCTACGACCTCTCCCTTCTCTTTCCTATCACTCTCATCTTAGTGTAGCCATTTTTTTTTTAGGAAAATCTTAGTGTAGCCGTTGTCCCTCTTCACACTATATGGCTTGCTTATTTGGGTGGCATGGCGGCACGGCATCCTGCCCTGCGTGAGCACACAGCACACCAGGCTAGCGGCAACATGGCTGGCCTGGCGCTCTGGCCCACCTCACTACGGGAAACCGGCGATTTGCTGAGTGCCGGAGTCTTTGCCGAGTGTATTTTATCGGGCACTCGGCAAAGACCGTGTTTGCCGAGTGCCAAATAAAATACACTCGGCAAACAAAAACACACGGCAAAATACGTCTTTGCCGAGTGTTTTTTTTCTGGCACTCGGCAAAGATGTATTTTGCCGAGTGCTATTTTTTGGCACACCGCAAAATACGTCTTTGCCGAGTGTTTTTTTCTGGCACTCGGCAAAGATGTATTTTGCCGAGTGCCTTTGTTTTGGCACTCGGCAAACAGGCTTTTTGCCGTGTGCATTTTTTTGGCCCTCGGCAAATCAGTTTTTCGAAGCAATTTTTGAGGCCCTAAATGAATTCAAATGAAAAACTTTTCAACTACAAAGTTGTATAACTTCTCAAGATCTACAAAGTTTATTTTGGTCATTTCTTCATTTGACAAAGCGACAATAACGTTGTTCATAAAATCTACATCTCTCATATTAGTTTCATGAAAGTAGAAGACAGATATATAAGATTTGTGAACAATGTTACTACCACTATGTCGGATGAACAAATGACCAAAATAAACTTTGTAGATCTTGATAAGTTATGAAATTTTGTAGTTGGCAACATTTTGATTTGAAATCATCTTGTCATGCAAAAACGACGTTTGAATTTTAAAATTTTAAAATTTGAATTTTTCAAACGACCTCGGATGGAAAAACTTCCTAAATGAAAATTGTAGATCTCCAAAAGTTATGAAACTATGTAGTTGACAACGTTTTGATTTGAAATCATCTTATCATGCAAAACTACGTTTGAATCTCTCAAATTTAAAATTCAAATTTTTCAAACGACCTCGGATGGAAAAACTTACTAAATGAAAATATTAGATCTCAAAAAGTTATGAAACTTTGTAGTTGACCACTTTTTGATTTGAATTCATTTAGGGCCTCAAACAAGCAATTTACTCTAAGTTTGCCGAGTGCCTTTTTCTGGAAGTCGGCAAAGCCGTATTTTGCCGAGTGCCTATGTTTGGGCACTCGGCAAAGAGGCATTTTGCCGTGTGCATTTTTTTGGCCCTCGGCAAAATTAGTTTTTCGAATCAATTTTTGAGGCCCTAAATGAATTCAAATGAAAAACTTTTCAACTACAAAGTTGTATAACTTCTTAAGATCTACAAAGTTTATTTTGGTCATTTCTTCATTTGACAAAGCGACAATAACGTTGTTCATAAAATATATATGTCTCATTAGTTTCATGAAAGTATAAGAGAGATATATATGATTTGTGAACAATGTTACTACCGCTATGTCGGATGAACAAATGACCAAAATAAACTTTGTAGATCTTGAGAAGTTATGAAATTTTGTAGTTGGCAACATTTTGATTTGAAATCATTTTGTCTTGCAAAAACGACGTTTGAATTTGAAAATTTTAAAATTTGAATTTTTCAAAAGACCTCGGATGGAAAAACTTCCTAAATAAAAATTGTAGATCTCCAAAAGTTATGAAACATTGTAGTTGGCAACTTTTTGATTTGAAAACATCTTGTCATGCAAAACTGCGTTTGAATTTCCAAATTTTAAAATTCAAATTTTGTAAACGACCTCGAATGGAAAAACTTCCTAAACTAAAAGTGTAGATCTCGAAAAGTTATGAAACTTTGTAGTTCACAACTTTTTTATTTGAATTCGTTTAGGGCCTCAAACAAACAATTTACACTCGGTTTAGTATAATATATTAGGAACTAAAACGGAATCCAGACACAAGTGACAGTGTGGTGTAGTGGTAGAGGAGGTTTGTGCGCAGCGGGAGGTCTCGGGTTCAAATCCCGTCGGCCGCGTAGCCGTGAAATTGACGCGAAAAAAGCCGAAGATGGATGGGCGCTGACCGGTGGGGGCCTCCACCAATTAAAACAAATTTTCCATTTTTTTTGGGTAAAAATTCCCATTTTTTTGGGTTTTTTTCGGTTCCAACTTTGCCGAGTGTCAGGCACTCGGCAAAGGCTTTGCCGAGTGTCGATTTTTGGCACTCGGCAAAGAAATTTTTGCCGATAAAATCTTTGCCGAGAGACCTTTGCCGAGTGCGGCACTCGCTTGGCTGGCTTTGCCGAGTGCCCCCAGCACTCGGCAAAGAGGGCGTCTGTAGTTGTGCCTGCTCGCTTGTCCGGTGGTGACGCCATGCGGCGTTTCTCATCCGACAGTGTGACCTTTTTGGCAATGGATTCATGCAACGCAAATGTGGAGAGGTCGACTCTTTCCTTTGCTGGAATAAGCAGTGCCACGTTGGCGGTGTGTGATGCCGTATACCGGCCTTGCCCGTCCACGTGAAGCCCATAGCCGGAATCCTGGGTTTTGCCGTACCGAGCACATAAGTCAACGACTGAGGTAGCGGCCGAGGATGCTGAAATGAAAATTTGACTTGGACAGGGGGTTTTCTGCTGAAATCATGGCCCCATGGGTTGCCACGTCGGCTCCTAGGTGTTCCAGTGTCTATTTTGGACTCGGATGTCACTTAAATATATTAGGGAGCTAAAAAGACGATTTCATTAGCTTGCAGATCCAAACTGGAATCGAGTAATACTTTAAGGATCAACTGTGCAATTTACTCACATTTGTTTATTACACACGTCCGTTACACAAAGCCTGTTTGTTTGTTTATTACACACGTGCATCAGAGCATCGTACCATATCCGAATGGGAAAAGCAAAGAGAAAAAAGAGACTACATAGACTATGATGAGACCACTATGAATTGGCGAAAAAACAGCATGCATGGCTACCACTTCCACTGTCTACTATGCCGGAACTACAACTATGTACTATATAGCTATTTTTTTTTTGGAATACTCACTTGTAAAGACGACGCTACAAATGGAAATGGCTTGTGCAGATCGGCTAGATTGTGATCAGTCTGGGACACTAGGGCTGATGGAGGATGAAGCCCATCGCCATGCTCCTTAAACTCATGGCCAAGGTGGCCACAAACTTGACACCAGTTTGGTAATTTTTCATATTTCACCAAGAACAGCTCCCTTCTGTTATTCCTCACCAAGGAGACAGCGCTTTTCAGCGTCTTCCTGACATCCAAACTAATTTTAACACGGTAGAAGTTGCCTTCATACCCAAAAGAAGCACTCTCCGAGGTTTTGAACTTCCCAACTTTCGACAGGGAGGTCGTGAATCTGTATCCATACATCGATATTGGCAAGCTCTATGGACGAAGGTATGGTGAATCCATCATAGGGGGCCATCAGCACCGGATTCCCCCTAAACATCCGTGGTCCTCCTTCAGTGACCTTTTCCCAATCACCCAAACACGAAAATTGGAAGATGTGGAGGTTGGGTTCTAGGGTTTTGGTCTTCACTTCCCGCGCCAGATCCCATGCAGAGCGCATGTTCTTATAGAACCAGTAAGTAGAGTACTCATTCTCCGTATATACCTTCGCTATGATCAGCCATCTCGTCGCCTCTTCCGACGGCGCCTCCTCAGATTCAAAGACCACGTCATCCATGTCCTCCTCCCTCAGCCCAAGTTGCTTCATCATATAGCCTTAAGTCCTCCATCGCCACCACTAGCCGAAGCCCCCGATCGATCTGTTGCCATGGTCAGAACCCACGGCCAAACCAATCTCGCGACCCCAGAGTTCCTTCAGAAAAACTGCCGCTCTCAAGTGCCAAGGACGGGCGGTAATACTAGATCACCCCGTAATCAGCCCGAGCACGATCAACAGCAGGGGGAGTCGAAGGAAAGCGGGGAAAAAATCTCAACGCCGGCGACGCCGCAAGAGAGATAAACCCTAGGTAGAGGGAAAAAGTATCAGGCGCTGCGCACGTGTCTTTACTGCCACCTTCAACTAATCTAGTCTAGGGGAAGAAACAAACTAAACTACTTCGACCTATAAAATACCAAAACGGCTGCCACTTGCATCCTTACTTTATGTCAGCCCAGTTGGCCCACTATGAAAATGGATCGAGAATGTTATCAGCGGCCCACTCACCTGCCTTCTCCGTGCTTTACTTGTCTCTGGAGACTACCAAATCATCCATTCCACATGGCTCAGAGCCTCGCACAGATCTCGCCTTCCTCCCGATCCTCCGGCGGCGCGGGCGCCACCTCGCCGTACAACTCCGCCACCACCTCGGCCTCTGCCCCGCCCTGTCCTGGTGGAGTCCTTCTCTCAGTCGCAGTACCGCATCTTCGGCTCTCCTACATCGTGTCACCTGCAGCGACACTGGCCGACTCCAAGTCTCCGACCGCCCTGCGCGAGCGCTCCTTCCCTCACACGCGTCCTGTGCGGCGCTCCCCGATGCGCTCCGGTCGGGCGGAGTCGCCGACGACTGCGTCTCCTCCGCTCATACCGACCTCCGCATCGCCACGCTCGTGCCCAAATGAGGTAATGAGTTAATTTCTGGTGAGTGTGTAACACTGAAGATATTGGTAGAAAGTTCAGTAGACCGTGCAATGAATATGAACGTGTTTGCGACATCATGTTATATGTCATCAACACAATAACACCTAACACGGTTCATGTTCCTTGTTACATATAGTTCACGAATCAAAATATGTCATTATTAGGGTATAATTGTTTGGTGAGGAGAAGGCATTGAAATAAATGTTGTAGTAGATTCTTTTTTTTGCTGTAGTTGTTGTTTGGTCATGTATTCGTTCCACCACTATGTGCTTATAATTATTTAACAATGGTTATTTATCCTGCATAAATCGAAAGCTGCCTGTGTTCTGTACACGTATGTCTTACTTACTTATGCTAATAATAGAACTACTATTGAGGTCATTCATTCTAGAGAATTTTCATGATCTAGTTTATCGCTGGCAAGCATAAAGTGCCCTATGTAATGGTTTTTGGGTACAGTGTGAACTTACAATGCTTTGCTGATGCATTTAATGCACAGAATATGATGTTTGATCAAAATATTTGTCTATTTCTAAAATACTATTATATGAAATGGATGGCACTGGGATATATAGCATCTGATGCAATGTACCATATCCTCACTTAATCCAGAGGTTTTCAGACATCACCATGGTGGTTCTTCTAATCATATATTACCCACATTTGGTTCTCTGTTTGTTAAATAATGTTATATGGGAAAGAGATATTACTAAATCATCTTGCATAAGTAACAGTCACTTTTCTATTTTTTTAATTTCAGGATCAGATGATCTTTTCTGTTCTTGCTTTCTAAATTAATCTTATTTGGTATAGACTGTGTACAACAACACTACCACAAAAATGATTTAAGGAGACAGTGGGTTTTATTTACAGAGGCCGACATTTTCTTCCATTGCCTCTAAAAATCTCTCCCTGCCTTTATAAATAGATTTTCAGAGGTGTTAAAAAGACCATATCTGAAAATAAGGTCATTTTCAGAGATGACCTTCTTATGAGGCCGTCTTTGAAAATCCAATTACAGAGGCAATGTGTCACGCGGATTACAGAGGCGATTTCTTACACAGAGGACTTCTTAGATTTGAGTCGTGCATTGCCGGTGATGAGAAGCTTATGGCATGACCCTCGCTAACTATTTTGCGCTTCGGGCAATCTTTTGCCCGAGTTATCAGCGGCCATGATTAATGTGCCAAAATGCTAAACTGAGGCCAAATGTATCTCTCCACATTTTTATTAATCAGAACAATCTTCTGCTCTGAACGCCTCAGAATTAATTTGGGTCTGCTGTTGCAGCTTCCGTCGATCTAGGCCTGGATCCACCTCAGATTGGTTAAAGCTGGGGCAGCACGTATTCTTTTGTGATGGCCAAATAAATCAGTAAGTCTAAAGTTTACTTGACTAACCAGAACAACAGATATCATGCATACATATTGTGTCTGTTAGAGATTGCTTCACATATTGTCCAACAGGTGATCTTGACAGACAAGCATACACATATTCTCCGATCCTCATGCATGCATGTTTCTTCTCAGTAGATTGATGATTTCTTTAATATTTATCCATGATACGTGCTGCATTCCAGTTCTAGTTTGTGTACATGGAGGATTTTATTTGTTCTTGTTAACCAGTATGCTGATGCTGCTGCTATTGTTACGTTGTGGTTCTCCTGTAGTTGGATGACTGGGTGCACTGTGGGGAATACAACTAGAAGAACGATCGGGAGAAGCTGCAGTAGCAGAAGGAAAGGGTGCACTGGGCTCAAGAAGGTTCTCGTTGAGGATGGCCTGTGTCACCCCGGTGATGCAGGCGGAACTGTTCTTTTATTGATTTGCAGAGGCGTGCATCGTAAGACACCTGCTTCTATAAACATGAATTTCAGAGATGGACATGTTTTCCATTTACACTGGTGCTCCCACAGAGGTGGTTGAGCAGGCCGCCTGTGTAATGTTGTTTTGCCCAACTCTGTAAAGGGACTTCTAGTTGTGTATTGAATGTAGATAAAATAGGCCAAACAAGATTTAGGTGCAAAAAACATCAAGCTATGCCAATATTTTTGGTTTGCGAATTACATGGTTGCTGATCTAAATACAGGTTTTGACCCATAATGTAGATGTAGGCTTCATCTGCTGATCTAAACATGCTGCCCTCTGTTCTTCTATGCCATTGTAGAGTTGGTTATCACCAAATTTTGACAGGTCCTGTGTGTTGGTGTATTTTTTTTCTAGACTGCAGCAGATATAGAAGCTAAAAGGTTAGATTGGTATGGCGATGAATTTTCTGTAGTATGATCCTACCTAAGCGTCGATTTTAATTTGGTGTAATATAAGCATTCTGCTTGGTTGGCACTGACTGTGCATGAATCCATGATCTGATTTATATTGCTCCTTGATAATTTGAACATTAGGATATAGATGTGCTGATGTGTTTGACCAGCACATGATATGCAGTACATGTGAACATGGTATGTCAATGTGTTTGCTCTACCATGATGGTAGTAAGGAGTTCATTTCAGCCAAATATGTTTATTAAGTCAAATAGACCTTGCAATGAATATAGACATGTCATTGTATGTCTGTGTGTTTGGTCTACCATAACATGGTATGTCTATGGTTTAGATAGTCTTCAGCTCTGTATTGTACATTTACTTGCCATTATGTAACCTTTAGCATATAATTCAGTGACCAGTGCGTCCTATGTTCTGGTTGTGGTTTGATGTGCAGAAGCGTTGGAATCAATAATGTGATTAATTGATTTTTGCTATACTGTTACTGTGGAACGCCCGTACATGTAGCTTTTCTATGAATATTTTCAGCATGTGCTTCATGGACATAGCTAATGATGAGAAGCACAGATCCCCCAGCCTGCCGAACAATGATATGTGATCATAATCTTCTTCTCTGGGTGTTCCAGTTTCATAGTGCATCAGTGTATGACAGTTGTAGGCGTTTTATAGTACATCAATGTTGCTATTATCAGTGTATGACAGTTGTAGGTGTTAGATTGTAAGAATTCATTTCATAGAAGTCAACTCATGTTTTTTGTTTTGTTTTCTGTAATGGAGCACATTGAAATGTACCACAATACCAGGCCTGAATAATTGTAACGTTGTGGCAAGCACCGAGTATACATTGTTATCTGAAAATAACTCTCAAGAAGTTCCATGTTCTCCTAACATGGTCTCGTGCAAGCTACAATTCACGAAGAAAAAAAATTTGGCAATATGATTGATTCAAGAGTAAATTTGCGCAAAGGATCTGGTCTTTACATTGTCGGTCTTCCATGACCTGCCTTGAGATAGATAGAAGCAGCCCACACCATTTCCAGTGTTAACAAACCAGAAACTGAAGTGAGGCTTGCTATGTACATCCACTTGGCAAGCTGCATTTTCAGACACACCATAAACCATCCAAGCTGAAAGAAGCTCATTTGACTCTGATTCTTTGGATTTTAGTGATAACCGAATAACATTTTGTGGGTTAATGTTATTGGTATGGCCAGGCTCAGTTTTGTGAGCTATCAATGCTTCATCTCTAGTCAAATACTGAGCGAACGAGCGAACAACATCATGCATATTGCAAACTACCTGGTCTATGTACCCTTGATCAGGCTCTAGAAGGTTCCTAGCTATTAACTGGTCATAGTACTCTTTTCCTAACACTTCCAAATCCTGTGAGTTTCCATGAACAAATCCTTCACTAATCCACATGGCAACAACTTGCTTATACCAGAACACCATGTTCTTTGGGAGGAGGGCGTAGTGCAGAAAGCAAGACTTCAACTCAGGGTTCAGATCTTGATAGCTCAGGTATACTGCATAGTTTAGCTCTTCGGGCATTTGAGATACTGACCATGTAGAATCATTAAGGACCTTTGTCCAATCGCTTCGCCTTGTCCTTTTCTGGAGGAGGAGGCCTCCTATTACTTTGACTGCGAGAGGCAAACCATCACATTCTGCTATAATCGACATTCCAATGTCCTTCAGTGTATCAACCTTTTGTTCATCATTATTTTCATTTCCGACCACCTGCAAGCAGCTAATTAAGCCAGTTAATTATGTGGAATATGGATATATATATACATTTCGTCCTAATCGGAGGCAAAATCGAGTGCTAATTACCAGCTCTTGTATTTTATAGTCACTGTATTATGTACCATAGTCACTCCAGTATTTATTATAGCTTTTAATAATTATAATTTTATTTTACTAGAATGGAATGAACTGTCCTCTAAGCCCTGCACTGTGGCACTAAAGATATTGAATTTTCTATATCAAAATTTTTTGCAGTAATATTATTTTGTATAAATATAGAATAATTAAAATTAAATTACTAGCATTGATATGACATAATATTTTTTGTCAAAATTTATAAACTTATTTAAATTAAAGGGCGTACCCAATGCAGATATAAATGTAATTAACAAAAAAATGTTAGTATAATTATTTATTTGTGGTTTGTTAAGGAAGATTTTTAGCTCTTGATTAATTATTAAATAAAGAGTAAATTTCACTAGTGGTCCTCGAGCTTGTCCTAAGTTCTCGTTCAGGTTCTAGTACTTTCAAATTGCACACTCAACTCCCTAAATTTGTCATGAGTTCTAATCCCGGTCCTAGTATATGTAAATTGCACATTTAGCTCTCTAAACTTGTTCTGAATTCTCATCTCGGTCTTGGTACTTGCAAATTCCACACTCAAGGTTCCTAAAATTGTATTATTATACCATTATGGTCCATTCACCCTATAACATTGTCCACCTGCCTATGTTGCATCAACGGGGGGTGTGTGGGCCAACACAGATGGCAGTATGTAAAAACGTCACTTGTATCTATTTTAAAATGGTTTTATTATATTTCTTTCAACGATTTCAAAGACCAAGGTGAGCATCACCGTCCAGTTTCACTACGAAATCACAAAACTGACGGTGATGGCGGTTTCTAAACTGGTGGGGATAATGTTTCTGTAGTAGTGTCTTCAAAGTAGTTTGTAGCCTAGATTCATAATATTAGTGCTAAAATAAATAACCATCTAGGTTAATTTGCATATCCGTGTGCATAAGAAACCTAATAAAAACTACTGAAAATGCATAGATGTTATAAATTATAAATATTACATAGGGGCACTTTGTTCTTGAGCCAATTTAAGCTCAGTCAGTAATAACAAATGGTAATGATAAACATTATAATTGTTAGAACATTCTGGATGGCCAAAGAATTCCTTGCATGCATATATTTGTTTCCATAAATAAACTACCCTCAACTAACGTTTACAATTAAATGGAAGTTACAACAAATCTTAAAGGTTTTGTAGATAACTTACTAGCCCAAATGTGCATCGGGCAGTAGTGTCGTGCTAAACAAATTTGTTTCTGAAGAAAAGCTACCACAATAGAAGGTGAAGCTTAGGGGCATGGCATGTGCAGACCGACTAGCTAGATAGACTATGAAGCAAATGTACAAGACTACCAACTATCTAGATAGATTGTGAAGCAAATGTGCACACATGAATACATAACATATTAAATCCTTAAATTAACTTATACGAACCTGCTTCTTGAACAAAGACCAGGCATCTTCTTGCTCTAGTTTGTCGACATGGTGGTAGGGAACCTCTGCCATCATGCCTCGAGCAACTGCATCTTGTCTCGTTGTAACGAGAACACGGCTTCCTCGAGAAAGTGCTTTTATCAATGGAGGCTTGAGCACCTTCTCCCATGCATGGTGGTCCCAAACATCATCCATCACCAATAAGGTCTTGCACCCCTCCAGGGCTTCCTTAAGGGTTCGCTCTAGTGCAGCCTTTGTGTTTCTAGCTGCTTGATGATCTCCTCGTGCTTCAGTGATAGCTCTCTCTAGTAGACCACTGTCGCTAAATTCTTGATTGACGCTCAACCATAGTCTCTTTTCGAACTCTAATTTGATGAAGTCATGGTTGAAGATCTTCTTGGCAAGGGTGGTTTTGCCAATCCCTCCAACTCCCACAATAGCATAAACCATAACTTTTTTGTGTTCATGTATGTTTTTCTCCTCCTTTGTGAGTAAATTCACTAGATTTCTTGTGTCCTCCTCAATCTTGTCACCAACCACACCTAACTCATCCTCCCCCGTCGTCTCACGCCTAGCGCGAAGGGAGGATTCTACCTTTTTCTTGTCGTCCTCATAAGAAGCAAGGTTGATGAAGTTGAAGGTTTTGCTACGCTTCTCAATGTCATCTAGCCTCTCATTGAGATTCTTTATGCGATGACCAATGTCATGAGCATGGAGAGGATTTCTCAAACAAAAGAGCAAGGGATTGAAGCAGCCCATATCCTTGGATGGACCCCGTTCCATGGCCTTGAGCTGGCACAAATCAATAATATTGGTTGCATCATACATGGCATTCCTAAGCTCTCTCACCCATGATTGCACACTCTCGTTGCTGATGTTCCTCTTGTCAGCATCGGCGATGAACCTCTTAAGGTCCCCGAGCTTGATGCCCATCTTTTTTATCTCATCAGGAACACCTAAGAGCAGATGCACCTCTTCTTTAGCCATCTCCAACAGCATGTGTTGTAGGTAGGATGCTAAAGCGTCCAATACCACCGCCATTGCTGCTTCTGTGTCTACAAAGTCAAAATTAGATAAAAATATCACGTGATTTGTTTCAAGCAAAGGTAATATTTATGGTAAAGGAACCGAGGTCCCTGTAACCATAACACTAATTATTGAAAAGTAGGCCCCTGAAACAATAGATATATAAGTACTAGAATAATTACATCTAACGATAACTGAAGGCACTACTACACAAAATATTTTGAGCAGCGTTTGCAAATAGGCCTCAGAGGCGGGCAGATTTTTAGACCGCCTCGGTTAATGCCTCGATTAACTGAGGCGGTCATTTTTTATTAACCGCCTCCTAAAATCTATTAACCAAGGTGGGCAATCTAACAGAACCGCCTCGATTAATGCCTATTAACCAAGGTGGTTGCCCTAACGCAACCGCCTCGGTTAATCTATTAACCGAGGCAGTCATCTATAAGGCCTGCCTCGGAAATTCCGGCCTAGCCCGCTACTGTTTCCTTGCCCAATATCTAGCTCCTACTATATATACCGGGATGAAAACCCTAACCTTCACCACTCCCTCCCAGGCACTACTCGCTCATCTCCCAGGCGCCGTGCGCTCTCGCTCATCTCCCGACCCTTCCCTCCCACTCTCTCATCTCCCTCACTCGGCGCCACTCTCCTCTCTCTCCCCCACCGCCGCACATCACCTCGATCTCATCTTCCTCTCGCGGGCTAACTGGTGGCGGGCACCCCTTTCTCCCTCTCCGGCGGGCGGCGGGGCAGGCTCGCGCGGCCCAGCAAGCGCGCGGCGCGGGACGCGGCGGCGAGCGTGGCACGTGGCCCTAGGAGCGCGGCGAGCGGGGCGGCCCAGGAGCACGGCAAGCAGGGCGGTGGCGGCTTGTGGGGATCTTCGGTGACTGTGCTCCTAGGCAGATCTAGGGCATGGATCTCCGGCGGCCGCGCCTCCTTCAAGCGAGTACACAAGTTTGAAGTAGATCTTGGACGCAGAGCTAGCTACGCATGAAAAAAATTGAATGCAGAGAAATAAGGCGTCGAGGAAACGGACCTGTTGAGCGATGGCTGGAACTGGAAGTACGTTGGACCAAGTGCAGGCGTGGTTTGTGGAAGGGCACCTGCTGCCTAGCAGTTGCAAAGGTTGGAGATTGGCCGGATCCGCGACTAAGCGTGGAACGGCACCTGCTGCCTAGGCGTGGTTTGCAGCCGGTAGAGAGAGGATAATCTGTGTGCTTCAGTTCCTTGGTCTGTTGTAGAGTAACGCAAGAGGACTGGCCAGGCCGCGCTGGGGTTTACAGTCATCGATCACCATAGAGATGCCGAATTGTTAGATTTGTGGTTGGTGTATATATATAATAGTATATATAAACGAGTACACAAGTTTGTAGTAGATCTCGGACGCAGAGCTAGCTACGCATAAAAAAAATAATTGCAGAGAAATACGTCGTCAAGGAAACGAACCTGTTGAGCGATGCCTGGAAGCCTGGAACAGGAACGAATCCCGGCGTGGTTTGTGGCAACTGCTCTGCTTGACGGACGCTGGCGGAGGTGGTGGTGAATGGGCTGATGGCCAGGGTTGCTGCTAGCCGGCGCCGGAGGGGGCGGACAAGCTGAAATGGACTTAAGCGAAGAACAGAGGAGATGTGAGGTGGTTAGCGACGACTAGAACTGCGGTTGCTTCTCTCGGCAGCTTGAGATGAGGAACGAAGGCAACTTTATAGTTGGCCATGGTCGCCGAGTTAACTGAGCTGAGCTGGTAGTGGCAGGCAGAGTCTGAACATCTTCAAATACTTCAAATAAGTTATAGTCTTACAGATGGTATCAGGGTCAATAATTTTGATATAAATTTATCTTCATGCAAATTCGTATAAAAAAACTATGAATTATTTTTTCGACCACACTTCTTTTCAGAAACGGGCTTGCCACCTCTGTTAATTGTTTTGTCTAGATCCTAGTTTTCTCTTTAACCATTCGTATGAACGCCTTCTTTTATTTGTTCATGTTACTAAAAAAGAGTTTAGGTCCTAGTAGTATTGCTTTCCACATGTTGATTAAGTTGAAACACAGCTTGCACGCCAACGCTCAATACGTTGAATTTATTATAACACAGGATTATATTTGTAGTAGTATTGTTTTATATAACATAGAATGGTAAAAAATAAGTTACTAATATTGATATTACATAATTTTTTATTCAAAATGTATAAACTTATTCAGAATACCAAATTATGAAATCTATTATCATGGAGTGTTAATATAAATTAAAATTAATAATTGGTGATATTGCTATTGATTTGGTAGGTGAACATTTTTCCATGTTTCATAATCTATTAAAATAAATATTTATCGTATGTATACATGTGAATGATAATATTATGCTAATTTTAACTTCATGGTTGTTGAATGTTAAATTATTATTTTGTAATAGCATATATTAGTATTTAATGTAGATTTGAGAATTTTTATTTGTTTCTTTATAATAGCCGTGGTAGAAAAAATATAGAGGTGTTACATTATATGCTATTTCATAATAGCGTATATGGGTATGTTAAATGCAAACTTAGAGGTTACTTTGCATTATCCTTCATTTTGATAGAGGTGGTTAATTTATAAAATTAACAGGGAGTATTTTAAATTATCTTTCATAATGGCAGGTGTAGGTAATTTAGATACAATGTTAGAGAATTATTTCGAATTGTCTTGATAATGACAAAGGTGGATAATTCAGATGTAATGTTAGGGGGTTATTTTGAATTATCTTTAACAATGATAAATGCGGTTTATTTAGATGCAAATTTAGGGGTTAGCTTGAATTATTTTTCAAAATAACAGAGGTGGGTAATTTATATACAAGTTTAGGGGGTTATTTTGAATTATCTTTCATAATGGTATATGTGGATAATTTAGGTGCAAGATTCAAAGGTTACTTTATGTATTTTTCATAATAGCAAAGGTAGGTATTTTTATAAATGATAACATATCCAATGGCTATTATCAACGATGACAATTAAAGTTTATCAAATTAATGGTTAGATGTTTCTTATTATTGTGAGAGTTTCTAGGATCTATTTTTTGACTAGCACGTCAAGTGAGAATTAACGTGGTGCCTTTAATTACTTAATAGTAGAATTAGGTCTTGAGTTGGTTTTTGATAAATATTTTTTTTACCAAGAGACGTTTGAGGTCATAATAATAATAAATAAATTGGTCTGTTACTCCTCAAAACTCTTCTTTCCATTGTCTTAAAAACAGATGAGAGACCCACACACACACGGGTGATATCCTGAAAAACAATCCAGGACGGAGAAGCGCTTGCATCCTGTCGCCTTATCAACGGAGACATCTATCCTTGGCTGCGGAAACGGGGCTTTCCTGCATGCTTTGTTAAGATCTATGAAATCTATGCACATTTTTTCTTCGATGCTAATACCACATTTGCCAGCCATTCTGAGTACTTGACTTCTCTGATGACGTTTGCATCTAACAGTCTCTGTACTTTAGCCTTCGCTGCTAAGATTCTGTCCTTCGACATTTTCCTTTGTCGCTGCTTTCTTGGCTTTATTTTGGGTTTGATGTCAAGAGTGTTGTATAATATACCTGTTGACTCCTTTCATGTCAGAGGCTGACCAGGCGAAGACATCTTTCTTCTTGGCTAAAGTTTCTATGAGGTCTGCTTCTTCTTCCTTCTACAGATTGCCTCTGATGGTGACTTTCCTGTCTGGGACTGCCTTCTCCAATGGGACTGACTTTGTTTCTTCTTGATCTTTGAGATCTGTTTTGCCCTTTGGCATGTCCGGAGGCTCCGGTGAATTGCTTCTAGCCGCCTCGACAGAATTGATGTTGCGCTGTGATTTGTAGATGGCTCTTTCTATGTTTCTTGCCTCCTTCTGACTACCATGCACTATGATGGTGCCATGCAAAGCTGGCATTTTCATACACAAGTAGCCCATATGGATGGCTATATTGAACTTGTTTGCAAACCCTCTGCTGAAGATGGCATTTTATGGGTAGTAGAGGTCTACTACATCAAAGTCACGTATCTGTCCTAGCATTTTCCTGGCCTCCGAAAGAGACTGGCAGGGATATTTTTCCCAATGCATTCATCCTCTTTCCTCCGAAGCCTATCAGTGGTGAATTCATAGGCTGCAGCTGGCTTCTGCTTAATTTCATCTGATCGAAGGCATTAACAAAGATGATGTCTGCGGAGCTTCCAGGGCCTGAGAACCTTGTTGATTTCTCAACCTGCTATATTGGCTTTGATCACCATGGCGTTAGCATGGGTGTAGCTCTCCAATTAGATGTCCTGTTCTGAGAATGTGATGGGTGTCTTTGACCAATCTGTGTAGTGTACTGGACCCTGCACTGCTATGTTGTTAACGAGCCTGAGGTGATGTTTCTTCTGCTTCTTTGTTTGGAATTCCATTGAAGAGCCACCGGCTATCGGTAGTATCATGCCGTTGATGGGTAATGGTGTATGTGGATTGAGCTGGTTTTCTGGGTTGGGCTCGTTTTTTGGGGTGTGTAGCTGTGATGGAGGTGGTGGCGGAGGTAGTGCTTCGAGTTGCATATTGTGTGCTTGAGCTAGCTGGCTTGTCTTTATGAATGTTATGTGTGGAGGCCTTGGATTTATATAGGTAAGGTTGGCTTCTGCTCGCTGATTACTTGCCTGCCCTTGCTGTTGGGTGCTTGGTCGCTATTTAGGTAGGAAGTTGGGGTAGTATGCGGCTGCTAAGGTTGATGGGTGAATTTAATTGGAGTTAAGACTTGGGTAGATTGGGCAATATGGCTGCCGCGAAGGCATAGCGAAGGTGTAGTTGACCTCTCTGGCGGGTAGTTGTGGCGGAGGTTGAGGATTTGCCCTGTTTTTTATTCTCTCCTGAGTTTCCTTCGCATGTGGGCAATCTCTGGTGATGTGCCATTTGTTCTCTCCATGAAAGAAACAATACTGCCTTCGCTGTCTTGGTTCTTGGTTTTTGTTCTAATTCTTCATTTGATTGTATTTCTTGCCTTAGTACTGCTTTTGTGGTGCTTTGTTTGGGGCTACCTCTGGCGTCTGTTGCCCTTGCTGGCTATTCCCTTGCTGCTCTATGTTGAAAACTTGTTGATCTGACGGTTGGTGGGGCTTTGACTTGCCTTGGCTTCTGTTGCCCCTTTGTCCATTCCTGTTGTTCCCTTGGTACTGTTTGTTCAGATTTTGCTCCTCTAGCCTTCTACAAAGGTCGTTGTCTGACTTTAAATACTTCTCAAACTCACTGTATAGTTCTTCTATGGTACACTAGTAGAGAAACGACCTTTGATCCAGCTCGAAATTTGGCTTTAGTCCCGGTATATTTTGCGCCCGGGACTAGAGAGACCTTTAGTCCCAGTTTGTAGGTCCAACTGGGACTAAAGGTCCCTGTCCAACGGCTACTGCGACAGACTTTTGCTGCAGGGGACCTTTAGTCCCGGTTGGAGCTACCAACCGGGACTAAAGGTTAACTTTTACTCCCGGTTGGTCCCTCCAACCGGGAGTAAAAGTCTACTCCTGGCTGGAGGCTTTGTCCGGGACTAGAAAGGACCTTTAGTCCCAGTTGCTGTCTCCAACCGGGACTAAAGCTTGAAATTGTAACAGGCAGCTTTTGAGCTGACACTGACAGGGTATCAATTAGTCCCGGTTGCCATGCTTTACAATTAGTCCCGGTTGACACTGACAGGGTAACAGGCAGCCCTGCATGATTCATTATAATGAATGCATCAATTAGTCCCGGTTGCCGTGCTTTAAGTCCCGGTTGCCGTGCTTTACTTGTACTAGGAAGTAGCAATATGTATCAATTAGTCCCGGCTCTACTTGTTGCCGGGCTTTACTTGCCGTGCTTTACTTGTACTAGGAAGTAGCAATATGTGTCAATTAGTCCTGGCTCTACTTGTTGTCGTGCTTTACTTATCGTGCTTTACTTGCCGTGCTTTACTTGCCGTGCATTTGTTGCAATTAGTCCCGGCTAGTATTACGAGCCGGGACTAAAGGTTTACCTTTAGTCCCGGCTGGTATTATCAGCCGGGACTAAAGGTCTTTTAGTCCCGGGCATTTACAGGAGCCTCGATGGGCCAGCTCAACCTGAAGCCCACACATAGGAGAGATCATATACCAGAATGGAGCGGCCCAGTATGCAATATGCTGGAATTGCTGACCAGTCGCACCTATTAGCACCACCTCGCTTGCTCAGAAGAGTGAAAGCTAACTCAAAAGCTCAGCTCTGGAGCCATGCACCACGATCTTACTTGAATAGGATCTGTTCTATAAGATCGTACCGCTGCATCCTTGACTAAACATTATAAACATGTAGAATACGTATATTCTAGCAGCGTAGAATGCGTATTCGAAAGCCAAAACGAATCATCAATTGAAAATAGAAACAAAAAAAAAGAAAAAATATTGAAAGTCCCGGTAGCAGCGTAGAATGCGAACGAAAATTGAAAGTCCCGCTAGCAGTGTAGAATGCGAACAAATCATCAATTGAAAATAGAAAAAAAGAAAAAGAAAATAGAAACAAAAGAAAAAAAACCTTTAGTCCCGGTTGGTAATACGACTAAAGGGCCGGCCCACGTGGCCAGGCCGGGAGACCTCTTTAGCCCAGGTTGGTATTACCAACCGGGACTAAAGGTGGATCTTTAGTCCCGGGCGAGAAACCGGGACTAAAGGAGGGGCCCTTTAGTCCCGGATTCGTGCTCCCGGTTGGGAAACCGGTACTGAAGGGGGTTAAGAACCGAGAGTACAGCTCGTTTCTCTACTAGTGGTATTTGGCTTCTCCCGGGCCAGATGAGCAGCGAAGGCTCCAATACGGAGACCTTTAATTGCTGCTTCGATTACCACATCTTCTGGGACGTTTGGTGCCTTCGCTTTGAGCTACACGAATGTTTGAAAATAATCCCTCAGGGCCTCACCTTGATTTTGCTTGCACTGGAAGAGGTCCATTGAGGTTAAGGATTCCGTGCTGAACCCTTTGAAGTTGGCTATGATCTTGTTGCGGAGGTCCTCCCATGAGTATACCGAACTTGGTCTCAGCATAGAGTACTATGCCAATGCATCACCTTCGGCTGCAATAACGAATGACTTGGCTAGGACAGTGTCATTCCCCCCTACGGAGGCTATGGCTGCCTCAAAACTCATGATGAATTGGCGCGAGTCTGACCTTCCGTTAAACTTGGGCAGGGTGATGGGTTTGTAAGATGGGGGCCAAGGTGAGCTTTGTATTCCTTCGGATAGTGAAGATTTTGAATCTATGATTCTGTGGACTGTAGGTGAGGTGAAAGGCGTGTTGAAGGTTGGTTGGGCGGCCATTCGTGGCGAAGGGTTTGGTCTGTTGTGGCATCTGCACCTTGATTTGCAGCGGGGGCAGATAATGCTCTGTGTCCTGCAGTTCCTTGGTCTGTTGTGGTCTTGTGGGAGTAGAGCAAAATGCCTGGCCGGGACGGGCTAGTTGTTGCATTTATGATAGAGATGCCGAATTGTTAGATTTGCGATTCATGTATGTATAATAGTATATATAAACGAGTACACAAGTTTGGACGTAGAGCTAGCTAGGCATGTAAAATTAAATGTAGAGAAATACTGCGTCATGGGAACAACGTACCTGTTGAGAGATGGCTGGATGGAACTGGAAGTACGTTGGACCAAGTGCCGGCGTGGTTTGTGGAACGGCGCCTGCTGGCTATCAGTTGCAAGGTTGGAGATGGCCAGATCCGGCCTCGGTGCAGTCGTCGGAATCTTGGCATCTCTGTTCTTCTCTGCCGCATTGATCCCATCACGTCGCATTGATCACAGTGTCACATTAATTCGAGCTTTACATTGAACATTGTGCTCTGTATCGTGAACCTGTTGCTATGTGCCGTGAACCCAGCCAGTCATAGATTCACAGTGTGAGGACAGCTTACCCCGCAAACCCAGCCACGCGTCCCAAGGTAGGGGGGCGCATGTAGCAGCCGCACGCCGCAGTCCGTAGTCCGCCTCATGGCTGTGTCTGCCGCACCCATCACGTCGCATTGATCCCAGCGGCCGCTCTCTGTTCTTCTCTACCGCGCCGTGATGGATCGGTGGCGTGGCAGACCCTGCCACGTCACCGGTTAGCGTCCCAGTCGTCGCCACGTCAGCCCTCTTGCCGTGCCACTATGCATGGCGCGACACAGGCATTTCGCCGCGCCATGACAATAGGCGCGGCCAAAAGTGTTAGATTTGGAAATAAAAAACAAACAGTGTTAGATTTAAAATTAGTTAAAAAAAGTGTTAAAATTAAAAAAAATCTCCCCCGACAAGGCTATGTATGGGTAGTGGGTCATGTATGTCTACAGAAATGTAGCCCGTTCGGTTGACCGGTTCGTATCGTTGCTGATTCGTGAAGAAGTACTGTTGGCTGATTTGTGTGAGAGAAAAATACTGTTCCGGCTGGAAATTTACGATCGTTTACGACAAGCCACAGCCAAACGAACAGGCTGATGGAGTTGAGGGCTTCTATTGGATTATATGTAAAAAAACCAGACCATCAAAAGTAAGGGGACCCCACGAATCTAAAGTAGGGGCCTTGGTTTGTGGGCTTCTGTTGAAGTTGGTCACCTATCTTAATTGATTCACAAAGGCGCGGCTACTGCCTCTATAAATTGATGATTTGTAGAGACAATGGCCGTAGGTGCTTGCTAGTATAAATGATTAATAGCGGCTGACATTTATCTGGTTCTTGTGTCACTATTTTCTCCCAAAACCTTTTTTATACTGTGGCCTGCGGTGGCCCTCACTACTGGATTCAGGTTCTTTGTCGAGTGCCTGAGGCACTCGGCAAAGCCTTTGCTGAGTGTGGCACTCGGCAAAGAACACACGGCAAAAAATTAATCGGCAAAGTCCTCTTTGCCGAGAGCCCCAGGGGCACTCGGCAAAGAAAAGCGACCGTCACGGCGCCGGCCCCGTTGATGGTCGCTTTGCCGAGTGCTAACCCTGCAGGCACTCGGCAAAGATTTTTAATTTTTTTTAAAAAAAATTCGTTGCCGAGTGTCCTCTATCCGGCCCTCGGCAAAGATGTTTTATTTTTTTTTCTAAAAATTCTTTGCCGAGTGCCCTTTGGCCGGCGCTCGGAAAAGTTTGAATTTTTTTTAAAAAAAATTCTTTGCCAAGTGCCCTCTGGCCGGCACTCGGCAAAGTTTGAATTTTTTTTAAAAAAAATTCTTTGCCGAGTACCATGGTCATGGCACTCGGCAAAGCTGGAAAAATGGTTTTCCACCCATGCTTCTTGCCTTGCCCCGCCCTCATGACAGCCTCTCCATCGAAGTCCTGGGTGCTCGGATCGTGGTTTGGCCCATGGAGCGACCTTGCCACCTCAGTGTACTCACTGATGCGGGAGTGGATGCTCGGGTTCGTGTATGCCTCGGGCGGGTCCTCCAGGTTGAAGGAGACGTCGACGTCGCCTTGCCCTTGTGGGCCATACACCATGCCTGGAAGTCCGAGCAAGCCTGGCCACTATGTGACGCCAACTGCGAGAAAGACAGCACGATGATTAGAAATCAGGCAGAACTGAGCGTCACAATAGATAAATGAATTCGCGTACCCATGCTTGTTTGTATCCGGCGAGGCTGTGGCTGCCTTGATGGTGTGCTGGACCTTGCATCTGCAAACGACGGTCCCGGGCATTCCTGTGCATCTTGAGGTACTCCTCCGTGAACCACCTCTCCACCATCATCGCCCAGCACTCGGGTACGCTTGGCACCACCAGGGAATCATCTACACGTCATCAAGTATTGGACATATAAGAAGATCAAATTAAACCAACTTAATGTCAAAACGAATCAATATTGATGTTCTTCATTTACCTCAAGGTACTGCTCCTGGATCAGCTGCATCTCTCTTGCGTCTTTCTTAGTTTTCCTCTCCCCAAGCTTCGACCCGTAGTAGGTTACGATGGTCTGGATGCGTATCTCGTGATGCATGTCGGTGACGAGTTTTTTACAGGCTTTGGTAGTCACTTGCTCCACCCTGGCCTTAAATCCCTCCTCGCATCTGTAATAAGTCTGCATACAAAAGCGATGTATCCATTCATTATTTCAAGAAAAGTCCAATGAATACGACGTATTGAGCAATGTTGTGCGAGGGAGACTTACCCAAAACTCTGCCTTCACCTGCACCGCCTTGTTGGGGTACTCCGCATCGAGGGCGATGACGTAGTGGTCAAACGAGTAGGCCAGCTCCGTCTTCGATGCGTACGTGACAATGCCGGGGAAGTGTTGCCTGCATAGAAGACCCAGGATGCCGTTGATTAGCCGTGCGCTACCACCCGACACAACCACCCAGTTCCTGCACAAGTGATTAAGAAAAATTATTAGTTTTTTTTCATCATATCATATGAAGTAGTGGTGATAACATATAAAGTTACTTACTTTTGCCCTTCGGGGCGAATCACTAGGCGTTGGTGAGGAAGCGGAACCTGTGGGAGGCTCACGGGACCTCGCAAGTAGACACTCGAAGAGGAGTCGGAGGAAGCGGAACCCATGCCTACCGCATCTAACTCGTCGTCCTCGTGCGACCCCTCCTCCTCGTCCGTCTGCCGAACTAGCTCCTTGTCCAACTCGTCCACGGGCGCCACCTCCTCCTCCAGCTCTTCCTCACGCGTCGTGGGAGGAGATGGCCCCCTCCTGCGGCTGGCGCTCCTCCACCTCCTCATGTCTGATCCCTCCATCGCCCCCTCCGCCTCCTCCTGCAGCCGGCGTGGTCTTTGGTAAATCAAGTTTACGGACCTATGACGGTCACCCCGCCATCTTTGTTCAATCACCTGCAATAAAAAAGAAAAACAAGACGTAATTAGAAATAGGTGCAAAAATGAATAAAACATAATTACAAAAAACATAGTAATACATGTATTAGAAATATATGCAAAAATGAACAAAACATAATTACAAAAAACATAGTATTACATGTATTAGAAATAATCTTTATGATTGAGATTAGCTGGATCATATGTCTCGTCATCACTATCAACATTGTCCAACTCATCAACACTATCCGAAGGAGGAATGTTGTCTTCATTGTCATTGCCTAAACGTAATCGCTCAAGCATTTGTATGTCCTTCAGATTTCGCACCTCGTCTCCAGCGTCCTCGTCATCATCCCTTTCATTGTCTACTTCCATTCCTATCTCTTCGGTTAAGTCTATGTCAAACCTCCCTTGAAGCCCCTCTTCTTGACAGAACTCTCCATCATATGTGTTTGGGTTTAAGTTGTAATCTTCATCGTTTGGGACAGGTAGTTTACCATGTGGCGATACCTTGTGCACAATAGACCAACCCTTAAGATGCTCGGTGTCTTTGCACGCGTATGACGTATAATAAACCTGGACGACCTGTTGAGCCACAATGTAGACATCTTTTCCTGGATAGACGGAATCCTGTCGAATCTCGACTAGCCCAAGCTTAGGGGTCCGTCTCATTACTCCAGGATAAAACCAGTGGCATTTGAATATGACAGGAGTAAGAGGTTTGGAACCATAGAATGATAGTTCGTAGATTTCTTCAATTCTTCCATAGTAGTCGAGTACATCAGTGTCGGGCGTAGCAACTCCGCTGTTTGTGGTTTGTAAGCATCGTATGTGACAACGTGCACAAAATCTTCTAAAATTTTTATCATAGCCTCCACATACGATATCACGACATCTCAACAAGTTTCATGATTTTCGGACTTCGTTTGCTTTTTATAGAATTTAAAAACACTTCGCACGGAAGTTCGCGGTCATGTTTCGTGAACGAGATATCCGAAATTTTGGGTCCGTTCCTGGATACGGCCTCACACTACACTCAGTAACATGACTATCATTTTTCGAATCATTAAATTCCATTATTCGTACCACGTGCAGTTCAAATTTATATTTTTCGAAAAAATTCAAGTAAACGAAATAAAGTAACTAAATATATCAAAAAGCCACAAAAAATTCCCAAATTCTAACGAGGAGTTAGTACTTAAAAAGGGCTGCACAAAAAAATTGGAGGCCAAAAAACAAAAAAAAAACTTTGCCGAGCGCCGGGGCATGGCACTTGGCAAATGGGGTCTTTGCCGAGTGCCAAGAATAAGGCGCCCGGCAAAGAGGGTTTTTGAATTTTTTTTTAGAAAAATTCTCTTTGCCGAGTGCCCTAGGGCACTCGGCAAAGGTATTTCAGAAAAAAAGTAATTTTTTAATTCCTCTCTTTGCCGAGTGCCGAATCAGTGGGCACTCGGCAAAGACATTTCAAAAAAAATATTGAATCTTTGCCGAGCGTCGTGTCAGGGGCACTCGGCAAAGTATTTTCCAAAAAAAAAAATCTTTGCCGAGTGCTTAACAGCAGGCACTCGGCAAAGAAGGACGTAGCCGAACACCGTTACGCGGGGCAGCCTATGCCGAGTGCCGCGCTTTTGCCAAGAGCCTGGCACTCGGCAAAGAAGTCCTTTGCCGAGTGCCCTTTTTTGCCGAGTGCAATTCTTTGCCGAGTGCCCGATTTTTGACACTCGGCAAAGGCCCTGTTTCCAGTAGTGCCTGCCCATAAATATATCTATACGAGAAACTAAGTTTGAAAGAGATATAAGATGTGGACAATAGGAGAGAGAAGATAAATGATTAGACCAAAATCTATCTTGAAGAAACCTTGAATATAATTACTTTGTGTAGTGTGTATATAACTTATCAAATACTAGTTAAAAACCATCTTATATTTTTAGGTTGAGTTTGCCAAAATAATGTCAGTTCAGAAACAAAACCTACCAAAAAGGCTAGGTACCAGTTATTTGTACTCGGTTATCAGAGAGGATCATCCAGACACAGAGATCGTTGGGTTCTGCAAGTCTGGCATGCCTGGATGCCTTTACCGATTGGATCATCTGGCAGTGCGAATTGAAAAGACGGTGTCGGAGCTTCAACTACTGTGCCCTCCCTAGTTTAATCTACCTGTGCCCTACGTGCCTCCGAGGGCGATAATAAACAAAAAAAGATTCCTCCATGGAAGTTCAACTCTCTTCATGCCATGCCGAATATAACGAAGGACAAGAAGCTAAGGTCGTCGATGGTAAACTAAATACATAATCAACTCATCGATCGGCTGGCGCGCTGTCATCGCGCTGGCGACGTATGGCATATGCGAGTGTCATGGTTGTTGGCGGGCGAAAATTAATGAGACGCCGGACGACCTGCTTGGAGTCATGGAGTGTCGCGTGGCCGTTTATTGTACACCGATGATCGCATGTTTATTGGCGGACTCTGGAGATGGAAGAAGAAGATGACGCCGTGTTGCTTGGCTGGGAATGATCTGTGAAAGGGTGTTGGAACTTAGAAGTCAACTGATGATATATGTATGTGGTATATACCATTCCTTAGATGCCCTTACACAGACTGGATCACCATCATGATTGGGTAGTGCTATTTTAAAATAGGCAATTTTTGCTAAATAATCAGGGTGGCCAGACGCGTGTTGACGCGTCGAACCCTTGTATGCGAAGTGAATGAAGACGCGTCTGTGATTAGCTTTTCTTACATAGTGTCTGTCTGTCGCGACAGAAGCTGATGATGCAGAAGAAAAAGACGCAGTCATGGACTCATGGTAAATTTAGCTAGTGTGTTTGTTTCACTGCTAATCAGGTTTCAAGAACATCAGAGAAGAATGAGATATATTTTTGTCCTCATCCGATGCACAGTGCGACTCGCAGGTCTCAATCAAGAACACATACTGTAGGCACAACCAGCAAAATTAGTTGTAGTACAACCCCAGATCGACCACCCAAACGCCCAAATCCATATTCAGCTACACTCGTGATGACGTTTCCTTTTGCTGTTGCAGCCGCCCATATGTCGTCTGATAACCAATATATGCTGCATACCCGACTGCTTCCATCCACTGCTCTGACAAGGAGGCGACGCCCATGGCTTCACTGCAGTGCAGACATGCCCCACGCAACCAGGCGACCACATGACGATAAGAATTGCACCTGCACGCGTTGATCAATTCTGGTTTACTGCATGAAACAAAGAGCAATGTACGAGTAGCTGTTTCAAGTGATCCTTGAGAATCACTTGAAACGGCACATGGAGTGAAGAAATTTAGCGGAAAGCACTAACTAGCGAGGGCAAAGTTACCTGAATCGTGCACAGAGGGGAAGGCGTTTGTCAGCATGCGCACGTCGTCCTACCAGCATTTCGTCTTCAATCGGACATGTTTGACAGTAAGCAAACCATGCACGTGCCAACCTGCCTGAGGATGAGAGATTTAATTTTTTTTTCAACAGGAGGAAGCTAAAAGAACAGAGTCTCTGATAATAAAAGTTATTTTAGACGGAGCTGCTGGGTTAATTTTTTCCTTGACCAATGGTAGCTCGACTGATATTTGTCTCAAAGTGGAAAGGATCTCTTGTGTACATCACGTACCATTTCCTGCCATTACCGTTGGCATAGGCCTCGACATGCTGGATATGTTTCAGCTTGTCCCACTCAGGGCTTGATTTCCTTGACGCAATCGATGTGAGCAATGATAAGGTGCAGTGTAGCTCCAAATGCCTTGGGTTTACATCCTTCAGATATCTTGGTAGAGTTTCCACGCCATAATCCTCCAGCAGGAGTGTCTGGAGCGCCGGTACACCCTTCAATACCTTCATTCTGGGGCAGTTGCAGATGACAAGATTCTTCAGGCTTGGTAGAAAACTAATCCTCTCCAGGTCAGTGTTTCTGAACGCTTCATCAAGCAGAACAACATGAGAAAAGTGGTCCAAAGATTTTAGGCAGTCGACGTCATTTACATGGAGTTCCCTCAGATTCTTTGTGTGGAAGGCAAGGCCACGTGGCACGTGACTCAAGTTGCATCTCTGGAGTTGAAGATACTCCAAGACAGGCATGGCATGCACTTGCTCCTCCCACTCCCACTCCTCCCATTCCACCATTCCTATAAAATTTAGCTTGAGCAATCTAGAGAACCCAGCACTACCCGAGAACGCTTGCAACACACGAATTCTTGCCCAAGACGCCTTATGGCTGGGGCCCTGTCGATCTGTAGGAGCTCCAACCAGGGGGAGCTGACACAGGCCATCAGGAAGTTCGGTGCAGCAGGCCAGGTCATCCATTGTCAGAATTCTCAAGCTCTCAAGATGGAGGGCAAAGATCATTAAAAACCTCCTCAATTTGTAACTGCTCCTTCTCAGAGTCGCCTTCTTTATCTTTTTCCAGCCGACCATCAGCTCCAAGTCTACTGGTGCAACTTAGTGCCAGTTCTCTTAGGCATTCCTTTACACTAAGCCTGACTTCTGTAGCAAATGATGAAGAAGATACATTCTCCATGAGTCTTATACCAAGCTCTGTTAGCTGGCAAAGAGGACCCAGATCTTGCAAACTACACCGGTCACCATCCATGTGGGTTGGATACCCATGTAATTTCCTCAAAGAGGTTATACCACGAAAACCCTCTGGTATACTTTTTATAGATGTCCTGCTAAGTTTAAGAAACCTCAAGTGTTGTAGCATTGCAATGCTACTAGGAAGCTTAACCAAACTCTGACAACTAAAAAGGCTAATATACTGCAAGAACTTCAACTTGCCAATATTCTCAGGTAAGCTAGATGCGTTACTGTTTTCTATTGATAAATACCTCAAGTGTTTGAGTTGATACAAAGATTCAACTAATAAATAAAAATTATTTATGGACTCCAAATGTAGTGTCCGAAGACTTGAAAAGGGATCCAATGAATCACTAGGCTTTGTCTTTACATGCCCAACCAATATCAGTGTTCTTAGTGATGTATGTGCTTGTAGAGAACACCAATCTAAATCATTTGATTCTGATCCTTTGTTTTGCAGGGATAAACGAATCAACTTTTGTGAATTGAGTTTATTCAACATAATACCAATTTCACTATTGTGACCCATTAGTGCCTCATTTCCTGCCACATACTGAGCAAAAGAGCGAACAACATCATGCATGTTGCGAACAGCATGATCAATGTACCTTTTATTTGGCTCAATAAGGTTTCTCTGAATTAATTCGTCATAGTACTCTTTTCCTATTTCCTCTAAGTCACGTGAGGTTCCATGAAGAAATCCTTCACTGATCCACATGCCAACAATGTCATCAACCAAAAAAATTGTGTCCTTAGGAAGGAGGGAGTAGTGCAAAAAACAATGTTTCAAGCCTGGACCCAAGTCATCATAGCTAAGATATATTGAATTGCTTAACTCTTTAGGCATTTGAGAAACTGACCATAGAGAGTCCTTTAAGACATTTTCCCAGTCGACTGGCCTTATGTTTTTCTGGCGTAGCAGACCTCCAATAACTTTGACCGCGAGTGGTAAACCATCGCATTTTTCTATAATTCCCATTCCAATATCCTTTAGCATTTCAAGCTGGGGCTCATCATTTACACTTCTAACTACCTGCAAGCATATCAGACTAATTAGATAAGCATTCATTTTTTCACCAGTACGGCAAATGTGGAGATCAGGTTAATACAAAGCGCATGATAAATAAATTGCACTGTCCCTTTGTCACTACCAAGACAGAACTTCAAGCTCAAATTTTTAATGCTCTGGTGGCACACAATTTTTGGTCCTCTTCCATTTATATATGCATGTGCACATAACAAAATAGAAAAGGCATCTAACAATCTACATGCTACTAATTTTTAGCTACATCGATCTGGAGGAAAGACAAAACAAGATCAAATACACAACAGATATTTTGTGGCGGGGCATGCCTTTCAGCTAAGTACAATCTAACATGAACCCTTGAACTGTCCACTGAATATTTAGTTATACACATTTTTTTATTTTTCATGTCTGCCGTGCACTTTCACATTAGATCGTCCTAGTGAAGTTAGATCTTGTACATTGATTTTCCCCAATTTTCAATGTTCTATATTAAAGGAAATGTAAATAAGTCACTTTTTGAGCATATTAATTCAAATATAATTAAATCAGTGGTCCACAGTTATTTTAGAGTAACATAGCTATAAACTTTGGGAACTAATTTGGTAAAAGAATCATTTTTCCCAATTCCATAGTAATTTTTACCCATGCATGCACATACTGTTTACTAGTACACAAAGGGCCTATAGTTCCAGTTAGGACACCCCTTTAGTCCCGGTTTCCTATCCTTTACTCCTGACATAGGCAGGCCGGACTGAAGGGACCTTTAGTTTTGGTTGGCAACACCAACCGGGACACCATGACTAAAAGGGTCTCCAGGCCACTCCCGGGGGCGGACACCTTTAGTCCCAGTTAAGGTCCCTTTTTATTTTTCTTTTCTTTTCTAGTTTCCTTTTCCTTTATGGATTCTTTTCAAGCCCCTATACTGGCATACCCAAGTCCCTATTTGAACTTGGTTTGTGGAATCTTATCATCACACATTCATCACCACACCAAGAGGTGGTTCCCAACTGAAAATCAATTGTTCACACTACTATAGTGAAGTCCATCCACAATGCATTATCGATATCACTCATACTACCAAAATCCATGTATGATAAAAAAGTGTATCCTATCATAACACAAGCACCGCTCGCAACAGTTTTTCAGATCAGTTAGCTAGGATGTGGCTCAAGGGTACTACTCTGTTTTATAGTATATTTGTAGTACGTGCGATTAGCAGGCATGGCACCAAAAAAATGTCATATAGTTTTTGAACTTTCTATTATGCTGCTATGCTACTTTTTACTTTAACACAACGAAGGTTTGTAAGCTCTCCACTGATCTTTTTGAGCGCAAGATGTCCATACTAAGAAAAAGGTAAGGTTTTCTTAATTATACCTCATAAAAAACCATAAAATGAACTTATTATTGTTTCCTAAGTCTGTAAACTGAATTTTCTAGGGAATTTACCATTTCTTATTGCCTTCATTGTCAGTGTTACGCAATGGCACTCAAAATTTCCATTACAAAACCATGAAAATTCCGTGCACTTTTCCCACAAAAAAAATGATGTAGACTTGTTGTACAGGTTCTTGTTTGAATGTTTTGATGAAACTGTGAATAACTGGTGGGGTCCCTAAAATATGAAACTATCAGGCAACTGATGCTTTATATTTGTAATATCGCAATATATACTAAATATACTAGATTTTTGCAACATAAAAGGAATACTGCAAGTGGTAGAAGATCGAGCCCTTACTTTTAAGAGTGCACCAAATATAATGTGATGCAGCTAACAAGCACGACGTCTGAATGAAAACCAAAGGAAATTTTCAAAGAATGGGTGAGCTTGTATGGACCTGTTTCTTGAGAAGCAACCATGCATCCCCAGGGTCAAGTTTATTGATATGGTGGTAGGGTTCCTCTGCCATCATTCCTCGTGCGACATTGTCATGCCTAGTGGTGATGAGGACACGGCTACCATGAGCTAGGGAAGCATTGAGCAAGGGCGTTCCAAGCACACCCTCCCATGCACGATAGTCCCAGACATCATACATTATCAATAAGGTCCTATGTCCCTTTAAGGCTTCCATTAGAGCTCGCTCTTGCAGTGCCTTTGCATTTCCGGCAATATGGTGGTATCCCCCAGCTTCAGAGATTGCTCTCCTCAACAGCTCAATCTCATCAAAGTCTTGGTTGACACTCAACCATATTTTCTTTGTGAAATCTTGTTGTATTATGTCATTATTAAGGATCTTTTGGGCAAGGATGGTCTTGCCAATCCCTCCAACCCCACAATGGCGAAAACCATAATTCTGTTATATTCTTGTTGTGTTTGATACTCTTTTGTGAGCATCGCCACTAGATTTTTTGTGTCCTCCTCAATCTTCTCACCAACCAAACCTGATCCATCGAGGGCCCCCGATGTCTCACGTGTACTTGAACCAAATGATGCCTTCTTACTTCCATCGTCCTCATAGGAACCAAGGTTGATGAAGTTGAATGACACGCTACGTGCCTTGATGTCATCTAGCCTCTTGTTAAGGTTCTTGATGCGGTTTCCAATATCATGGGCATGGAGGGGAGTCCGCATGCAGAATAGCAATGGGTTGAAGCATCCCATGTCCCGGCTTGGGCCTTGCTCCATGGCCTTGAGCTGGCACAGATCCAGGATGTTTGTGGCATCATACATGGCATCCCGAAGCTCTCCCACCCATGCCTTCACACTTAGATCAGTGATGTTCCTCCTATCAGCATCTGTGAGGAAGTTCTTGAGATCTCCAAGCTTGACTCCCATCTTGTCAATCTCCCGGGTGACCCCTAGTAGTATATGCACCTCTTCTTTAGCCATGTTCACCAACATGTGTGGGATGTAGGCTGCCAAAACAGCAAGGACAGCCACCATGGCAGTGAGCTTGTATGGCTATTTTTCTGCAACAAAAGAAAACCATCATTTATAGGTTCAATAGCCTATAAACTCGGTCCATCCAAAAATAAATCAATTCCTAGAATGACCCTAAACAGTATAAGTTTGATCAAGTTTATAGAAGAGGGTGAAAATATCTATAGCACGAAATACGTACATTATGAATATATATATATATATATATATATATATATATATATATTCCATGAGGTATGTAGTTAGTGATACTAATTTGGTGATAGAAGTTTTGGTGCTCTTTTCAATAAATCTAGTTAAATTTAAATAGTTCGACTTAATACAACTCTAGAAGTTGAACTAATTTGGGACGAAGGGAGCACTCACCACAGGAAACTGGCTCTTTGCCGACTGCAATTTTATTTGCCAACTGTTTTTTTTCGACACTCGGCAAAGAGGTCCCTTTGCCAACTGGAATTTCCTGCAGTCGGCAAAGCATGATTTGCCGACTGCCTGGATTTGCCGACTGCCAGGCAGTTGGCAAAGAATTGCAGTCGGCAAAGGCAGGCCATGATTGACGCCATCCACGCCGTCACCTTTGCCGACTGCCACTCCGTCAGCAGTCGGCAAAGGCGCAGGCTTTGCCGACTGCCATCCTCCCTGGCAGTCGGCAAAGGCTCTTTGCCAACTGCCACTGATGGCAGTCGGCAAAGAATTAATTTTTTTTTTCGATTTTCGATCCCAGTTTTTTTGTGTTGCCTTGCTACAGTAAGTACATGATATATTCCAAGTTTGGGGTCATTTTGATTTATTTTGCTATATTCCGTAGATTTTTTCTGTTTCTTTGATTTTTTCCGACAGCTCCAGATTTGAACTGCAGGTACATGAAATAATGGAATCCGGCCATTCAGAAAATGATATTCATGATGTTTGGAGCATGTTGAGGCCGTGTGCGGGGCCTCGCGTGAAATTTCGACCGTGTTGGTGTCGGAACACGCCGAGCCACGCACGTGAAAAGTGTTTTTAAATTTTATAAAATCGAAACGGAGTCCGAAAATGACGAAACTTGACGACGTGTCTTGTCATCGCATGCGGAGGCTGTGGTAAAAATTTGAGAAAGTTTCGAGCAAGTGGCGACGTCGGGTGGCTAAAACCTGGACATCTCCACATGTGATAACTTGTTCCTGCACTCGACGTCCACATGTGATAAGTTATCACATGTGGAGATGTCCAGGTTTTAGCCACCCGACGTCGCCACTTGCTCGAAACTTTCTCAAATTTTTACCACAGCCTCCGCATGCGATGACAAGACACGTCGTCAAGTTTCGTCATTTTCGGACTCCGTTTCGATTTTATAAAATTTAAAAACACTTTTCACGCGCGTGGCTCGGCGTGTTCCGACACCAACACAGTCGAAATTTCACGCGAGGCCTCGCACATGGCCTCAACATGCTCCAAACATCATGAATATCATTTTCTGAATGGCCGGATTCCATTATTTCATGTACCTGCAGTTCAAATCTGGAGCTGTCGGAAAAAATCAAAGAAACAGAAAAAATCTACGGAATATAGCAAAATAAATCAAAATGACCCTAAACTTGGAATATATCATGTACTTACTGTATCAAGGCAACACAAAAAAACTGGGATCGAAAATCGAAAAAAAAAATTAATTCTTTGCCGACTGCCATCAGTGGCAGTTGGCAAAGAGCCTTTGCCGACTGCCAGGGAGGATGGCAGTCGGCAAAGAATTTCTGAGAAAAAAATCAAAAATAACCTTTGCCGACTGCCAGGGAGCAGAGCAGTCGGCAAAGTATTTTTAAAAAAAATTAAAAAAAATAATTTTTTGAAAAAAAAATAATAGACCTTTGCCGACTGCGTCACATGCTGGCAGTCGGCAAAGGGAAAAAATAATAAAAAAAGGAAAACGTCGCCTTATCCGCTCGGCCCGCCCTCCCCTCCCCAAAATCCTGCTCGCCCGCCGCCGCGCCACCCAGCCGCCCCCGCCGTCGACGCCGTCGCCCGGCCGGCCGCCGGCATCCCACCCCGGCCCCCCCCGAACCATCCCATGGCAGCCGCCCCAGCGCCCCCTCGACCGCGGGGGCGGCGAAGCGCATCCCCGGCGGCGCGGCGACACACACGTGCAAGGCCGGCCGAGGCCCGCAGCCCCCTCCCAGGCGGCGCGGCGCCCCCACCGCGCGGCGCCCTCACCCCCCCCCGCGCCTCCCCCCTCCCCCAGCCGCCCTCTCCGGCGGCCGCGCGCCCCTCCCGGCGGCCGCGCGCGCCCTCCCAGCGGCCGCACGCCCCCCCCAGGCGGGCGGAGCCCTCCCCCGCCGGCGGCGGGCCTCCCGCGCCCCCCCCCCCCCCGAGCTCGGTTCAACACCCCGGGCGCGGCAATCCCCCGGCGGCGCCCCCCCGACCCCCGCGCTCCCCCCCCGCGCTGGGCCACCCCCCGCGGAGCGTCCCCCCTGCGCTAGGACCCCCGCGCTGGGCCCCTCCCGCACCGGAGCCCCGCCACGGCCCCTCACCGGCGCTGCCCCGCCCCGATCCGGCCCCGGCCAGGCGCGCCGCCGCGTGCAGCTCCGGCGTCGGCCCCGCAGCGGCCGCGGCCTCGCCCCGACCCGCCCCGGCGCCGTCGCTGCCCCGCCCCGATCCGGCGTGCCCCGCTCCGTCCGCCGTCCGCCGTCCGCGCGCCGTTCGCCGTCCGCCGGCCCTGCGTCGCCGTCCTCGCCGCGCCGTCCTCGCCTCGCCGTCCTCGCCTCGCCGCGCCGTCCCCTGCCTCGCCGTCCTCGCGCGCGCCTCTGCTCCACGCGCCGGTGACGCCGTCCGTGACGACGAGGTAGTAGTACTACTAGTAGTAGTAGTTTACTTTATTAATACCTGCTTATATTCTTCTGCATGGATTGGAAATACATTTGTGGTTGTCGGCCATCGTGCCTGACATGTATATGTGTTTGTCGGCCATCGTGCCGTCTTTTCTTGCAGGTTTGGTAACCTTCCCGTACAGGGGAGGTGCTGCCGAAATTTTTCGTTCTCACTAATTGTTTTTCTTTTTCAGGAGGGCTCCCATTGGAGGCTAGCCGGAGGAGCACGACTCGGCACTGCCCCGCTAGCCTTTCTTCACCGGCACCTGCGGTATGACCCCTCTTTCTGCCACTTGTAGTCGTAGGTCGCGTTACCCAGTTAGGCGTCTCCCGTCCGAAACGGATACGGTTGGAAGTATGCGTTCTTCGCATATGTATAACCGTATCCGTTTTGGATTGTCCACGTTATCTGGATAGCCCGAGGATGCGCAGACGAGGTTAGCTCCCATGTTCCGCTCCCGTCCGAGTCGGAGTTTCGGCAGGACCTCCCCGTTGTTCTCTGGATACACACTCTCCCCGCCGGGACGTGTATCGGGAGAACAGCGGGGAGGTGCTGCCGAAATTCTGTCTCGGATGGGAGCGGAGCATGGAAGCTAACCTCGTCTGCGCATGCTCGGGTGGGATTAGGACCTATCCTTCACCTATTAGATGGTAGGAGCGCGTTGTAGATGCACTTGCTGGTTTTATCACATGTTAACATTGCCGCATGACAGAGCATGGGTGACCGTGAGTGGATGTACTCGGGCTTCGCAAGTAAGAGCCACGAATGGATCAGGGGGACGACTGAGTTCCTAGGAGCATGCATTTGGCCCAGCTGCTAAAGGGTCGATTCGGATGCCGTGTCCCTGCAGCGAGTGCAGGAACAAGAAGAAGAAAGTAAAGGCTCAGGTGTTGAGAGATCTGTTCAAGCACGGGTTCGTTCCAAACTATACCCGTTGGCGCCACCATGGTGAATACCATCCTATTAGGGACGAGGTGGTGCGACCCGTCCTCGAGGAGTATGATGGCGATGCCGGGATGGCAGACATGATGGCAGACTTCCATGAAGCACGGTTTGGCGAAGGAATGGATGTGGAGGAAGATCCGGAGGAAACCGCGAAGGCCTTCTACGACATGATGGAGTCGGCACAGAAGCCCCTTCACGAGAAGACAAAGCTTACGCAACTGGATGCCGTCTCACGCCTGATAGGGTTGAAGTCGCAGCTGGGCATTAGTCGAAACGGCTTCGATCTCGTGTTGAGCATTGTTGGGGGACTGCTTCCGGCAGATCATGTCCTGCCGACGAACACCTACGCTACACAGAAGCTCCTTCGTGCACTTAAGATGCCGTATGAGGGGATCCATGCTTGTCCGAAGGGGTGCGTCCTGTTCAGGGGAGACCTCGAGGAAGCAAAAACCTGTCCGAAGTGCGATGCCTCTAGGTTCGTGTTGGTAGAAGGCTCTGATGGCAGCATGAAACAGTCAAAGGTCCCCGAGAAGGTCGTACGGCACCTTCCTTTCGTACCGAGGCTGCAACGGCTGTATATGACGGAGGAGTCCGCGAAACAGATGACGTGGCACAAGAATGGCAAAAGATACCATCCTGACAAGATGGTACACCCGGCGGACGGTGATGCATGGAAGCACTTCGATAACATGAATCCTGTCAAGGCTATGGAGGCTCGGAATGTACGCGTAGCGCTGGCAACAGATGGGTTCAACCCGTTTGGAATGATGGCGGCCCCGTACACTTGCTGGCCCGTGTTTGTGATCCCCCTCAATCTCCCCCCCCGGCGTCATGTTTGAACCTAAGAACGTGCTCTTGACGCTGATAATACCTGGACACCCGGGCGACAATATGGGTGTGTTCATGCAGCCGGTGTGGGATGAATTGGAACTTGCTTGGGAAGAGGGGGTACTCACGTACGACCGGGCTACGAAGAGGAACTTTAGAATGCATGTGTGGTACCAGTATTCAATGCATGACTTCCTGGCGTATGGCTTATTCAGCGGGTGGTGTGTTCACGGGAAGTTCCCTTGCCCGACATGCAAGGCAGATGTGATGTTCACCTGGCTGGCCAAGGGCGGCAAGTTTTCTTCTTTCGACAAGCATCGCCAATTCCTGCCTGAGAACCATGAATTCAGGCTAGATGTAAAGCACTTCACGAAAGGCGTTCAAGTCACCGGCCCCATTCCGCAGGTTAAGAGCCCTGCCGCCGTCCTTGCCGACATACAGGCTCTCGAACCTGAGGAAACAGGTGGGTTTAAGGGATATGCTCGAGACCACATGTGGACTCATATATCGGGCTTGACTAGGCTCCCCTACTTCAAGGACCTTCTTCTTCCACACAACATCGATGTAATGCACACAGAAAAGAATGTGGCCGAGGCACTCTGGGCAACACTCATGGACGTTGGCAAAAAGTCGAAGGACAACGTCAAGGCTAGACTGGACCTGGAGATGATCTGTGATAGACCAAACCTGGTGATGAAGACCCCTGCGCCCGGCAGGAAATGGAAAAGGGGGCCGGCCGATTACATCCTGAAAAGGGCAGATAGGAAGGAAGTTCTGCAGTGGATCAAGACGTTAAAGTTCCCCGATGGGTATGCGGCGAATCTGAGCAGGGGTGTGAACTTGCAGACTATGAAAGTCTTAGGGATGAAGAGCCATGACTTCCACATATGGATTGAGCGGATCCTTCCTGCGATGACCCGGGGATACCTCCCAGAGCATGTGTGGCACGTCCTAGGCAGAGTTGAGCTTCTTCTTCCGCCAGCTTTGTGCCAAGGAGTTGTCTCGAGATGTTTGTGTTGAACTGGAGAAGGCTGCACCTCTGTTGCTCTGCAAGTTGGAGATGATATTTCCACCCGGCTTCTTTCTGTCCATGCAGCATCTGATCTTGCACCTACCGCGCGAGGCACGGTTGGGGGGTCCCGTGCAGGCCCGTTGGTGCTATCCAATCGAGAGGTGTCTAAAGCTTCTTCGGAAAAATTGTAGAAATAAAGCCAAGATTGAGGCTTCCGTGGGAGAGGCCTCCGTTCTAGAGGAGGTGTCGACCTTCACACAGGCGTACTATACTGAGAAGCTTCCCAGCATGCACAATCCAACCCCTCGTTACAACGCTGACGAGAACTCATCGATACTCAGCCTTTTCCAAGGGGATCTCGGGAGTGGAAGCGCAGGTACCAACAAGCAGTTGAACCATCAGGAGTGGCAGACTATCATGTTCACATTGTTGATCAACCTTGACTGAAGTGATTCCTTATCAGAAGTAAGTTCTCAATGAGCTTGTTACCTACGCCTGTCACTATCCTCCATCTATCATGGTCTGACCCTCTAGTTTCTTCCTTCTTTCAGGGAATTTATTAGTCAATACTGGAGAGGCAATAGGGCTCCTACCGAGCAAGAAGAAGACAATCTTCTTAGACACGGTGTGCCCGATTTCATCTCCTGGTTCTGTACAAAGGTACCAACCAACTAACCTCTTTCCGACTTTGTGATTCCACTTTGCTCCCCGGAGCGAGTTATGTAACGATCTCCTACCCTTGCAGGCCCGAACGGATGCAGAAATGAGCGATGAATTGAAACAGGTGGGCCGTGGCTTCTCCCGTAGGGTGAAGTCATTCACCGTTTATGATGTGAATGGCTATCGCTTTCGCACGAGAAGCTACGAGGAGAGTCGACCCAACCTAAAAACCATGTGCTGCGGAGTTCGTACGCCCGGCACGGATGGGAAGGACTACTACGGCATAGTCGAAGAGATATACGAGCTCAACTTTAAGGGTGCCGGGACTTTAGCGCCGGTGGTATTCAAATGCCATTGGTTCGATCCTGATATCACGAGGAAAGACCTTACGATAGGTCAAGTCGAGATTCGACAGGACTCCAGCTATAAAGGAGACGATGTCTACATTGTGGCCAACCGAGACGCCACGCAAGTTTATTACCTCCCATGGGCGTGCCAAAAAGACGAGAAGCTTGCGGGGTGGAGCCTTGTGCATTTGGTGTCGCCGCGCGGCAAAGCGCCTCTCCCAAACGACGACGATTACAACTTTGACCCAAGCACCGATGAGTTCTATCAACCTGAGGGGCTAGAAGGTACCTTGGAGATCGACATTGGTTCGCTCATGGGCATGGAAGTAGACAACGAAATCGATGAGGACGAGGGTGAGGAGGTGCAGGATGCCAGGGACTTAAGAATGCTTGAGCGATGGCAGATGCAGCGCGATGGAGTTGTCCAGGAGGAGGTACATGATGATGACTATGGAGACAATGAGGATGATGATGACAGTGATGACTTAAGGGAGCTCGACAATATTGATAGCGATGACGACGATAGTGATAGAGATGACGACTCCACGCCCGAGATATTTCCGTTCGCGGAGATAATTACGAGGCCATGTAATACTATATTGTTATTATTATGTTCCTTTACAAGTACTTGTCATTTATTTATGCTAACAGTTTTGTTCTTTGTCATTGCAGGTACTCGACAAAATGCCAGGCGGACGGCGGCAGCGGCCGCATCGAGCAGTACGCTCGGCGTACCAGGTCCCCCCGCAGGAGACCACCGACGACAACGAGGAGGAGGAGGAGGTTTTGTGCGCGGGTCGTCCAGTAGGGGGTCCCAGCCCCCCAGCGGACGTCGCCAGGCGACCAGGAGGCTGCCGTTCTCGTCCTCGCAAGGGGGGACGACGTCGCGTGACGACGAGCGCGGCGGCGACGACGACGACGACGATGACGACGACGACGGCGACGACGCGCCTACACCAGGCGAGACGGCTTCGACTTCGTCAGGCGTGGCCAAGGTGTACTCGCGCGGGCCCACGCAGCTTCCTAGGGTGCGGCCGCAATTCCACCAGCGCCCGGTGATCACACCCGTGGGCCAGACGTAAGTAACCATTATTGATTTCACTACTTGTTCATATGACATGTCAAAAATCGAACTGAAGACTAATAATTGTTCTTAATGACTCGTGCAGTTCCTGGAAGATTGTGAGTGGAGCAGGTCAAGCACGCCATATCAATGGCATCCAGGGCCTCCTGATTAAGGAGTACTACCCTGGCCTTGTCAACGTCAACGGCGAGATGAAGGTGCCCACCAAGTGGTCCCACTTCTACCTCGTCGAGGAGGGTGGCGAGACCATCGCGGCAAAGATAAAGAGGGAGTTTTGGGTGAGTCTTTCATCGCACCACATTGCTAAATAGTACGCATTCGTCGGACTTCTTGCAAAAAGGAAAGGCTACATGATGTGTCTGTGTGCAGGACTTCTTCACGTGCGAGGAGGGTAAAGCAGCCCAGGCGGCGCGAGTGCAGGAGGCGGTCTGCAAAGATCGTCTCAAGGACCTGTACCATGAGGCGCGCATACAGGCCATCCGCGACTTCCATGCCAACGTGCTTGGAGAGAACATCAAGAAGCCCCAAATCCGCCAGAGAATGAACTCGAGGGAGGCCAACCTCACCCAAGCGCAATACGAGCAGGTAATTAAGTATGACAACATTCGTTCAGATTCCTTCAGTGAAACATTACACTAATCTTCTCGCATGTCAAATACTTGATGTCATGCAGGTGTGTCCGTCGTGGTGCGACAACCACAGGGAATGCTGGACGGAGATTGTGCGCATGTGGCGCACGGATGAGGCGTACGCGAGGCGCGCCGACCGTCAGGGCCGCCGCGCGCAGATGCGAGGGGTGTCACACCACCAAGGGAATCAGCCCCTCCCCCAGTTCGCGACAAGATGGGTATGCGTCCGTTCATGTCTTAATCCTTGCGCTCAATTGTCAATACTTGTAACCATGTTTGTGTTTTCAATGCAGACGCAGACGCACGGTGGGCAGGAAATCAACGAGTACACCGCGTACCTCCTCTCTCACAAGGGCAAGGCGACGGATCCGAACAACGTCTACAACCCGGAGGATGGGCCCGATGCGTACACCAACCCCACCGCCTACGAGAAGGCCACCGAGTACACTGTCGCGGCTCGCCAGCGCTACGGGGAGACGTTCGACCCCACCGCCGAGCCCCTGGACACAGACCTCCTGCAGAGGTTGGGACCAGGGAAGCAGCACGGCCGCTACTACATGGCCCACAGCGCCCTCGACCCGTCCCAGGTTCCTACGCTGACCCAGGTTCGATCCACGCCCATGAACTCCAGCGACATCCCCGTAGCGCCCCGGCGGCAGTCAGCGTCACAGGTAAGTGCCGTTTCGTTCGTCGTTCACTCGTTTCGCACCTGTACATACAATCAACACTGCGGATGTAATATTGCAGGCCCAGATGGAGGCCAAGATGGAGGAGAGGATCGCCACGTTGCACGCGCAGATGATGGCGCAACAGATGGCTTACCAGCAAAGCCTGCAGCAGCACTACAACACTCAGATGCAGAACATGGCCAGCTTCTTCCAGTCCATGCAGACGCCCGGGGCGTCTACACCGCCTCCTCTTCCAATGTTCGCTCCACCGCCTCCTCCTTCAGAGTTTTTTCCTGTGCCTGCTCTTGTCGCTCCTGGAGGGACCCCGGTGAGTATATTGACTCTTGCTTTAACTTGTGCGTCCATGCTGCAGATACTAATGACATCACTTGGCGTTTAACTTGTGCAGGTACAGTCGACGGGTTCGAACCCGTCTCCTGGAGGTCCCGGCCATCAGATGATGTCGTATCCACCACCTGCACCCTATCCACCGTATCCACCTCCGCGTGGCCCTCCTCCGACGTACTCGTGGCCACCGGTGCGTGGAGGGTGGCAGTACGCGCAGGCGCCTCAATTTGGTCCAAGGGGGTTTCCGTGGGCAAACCCTGGGGGCTCTGGGGGTGGAGCGGACGACGAGACCGGGGACGGCGCGACGAGCTAGGTACTTGTCGATTCTGTTATCATGTATCCACCGTATCGTCGAAGTTGTTGTCATGTATTTCTTTTCTTCGTTATGGACCTAGACTTGTTATGTTGAACTTCGTGTGATGGACGTCGACTTGTGGTGTTCGACGTGTTGGACTTCATGTGATGGTTGTAATGCACTTGTGTGGTTGTTATTGTGACATATATGTGATGTTGTGCGTTATTGTGATATATGTGGTGATGTTGGCGACAAATGTGATGAAATTGTGATATAAATGGTGCTACCGGTGCTTCTGGTGAAATTGGATTATAATTTGTGATTTTGCAGGGTTTTGATGCGAGAAAACAGAAAACAAAAGCAAAAAAAAAAATTCCAGCTTTGCCGACTGTTTACAGTCGGCAAAGCTGGGCAAAAAAACCCCAGGACAGAGTCTTTGCCGACTGCAATGGGAGGCAGTCGGCAAAGAGGTCAAACCTTTGCCGACTGCAACTCCGAAAGCAGTCGGCAAAGAACATTTCAAAAAAAAAAATTCTTTCTTTGCCGACTGCCGAGCTGGCGGCCAGTCGGCAAACAATTTTTGAAAAAAAATTCTTTGCCGACTGCCGAGGAAACAGCAGTCGGCAAAGCCTGCCGTCAGGGCTGACGGCGCCACGTGGCTATGCCGACTGCTGGCGTGGCAGTTGGCAAAGGATTTGCCGACTGTGTGCCACGTGGCAGTCGGCAAATCCGCCTTTGCCGACCCAGGCTTTGCCGACTGCTCTTTGCCGACTGCCACGTGGCTTTGCGGTCGGCAAAGCCTTTGCCGACTGGGTTTATGCCTTTGCCGACCGGGGAAAGCAGTCGGCAAAGAGGCGTTTTCCTGTAGTGACTGGAGTGGTTGCACCTCACATTCGGTGACCATGCATATGGAACAATTCATATCTTTCTAGCCGCTTAAAATGTGTATTATTGTTTCCTACCCAAAGTCAGGGACGGTAGTGTTAAAGTATTGATTCTCTGCATTGCATGTTTTTTTTGCCGGTGATGCAGATGCTAATTATTCATAAATTTAATGCGACTTATGCAGTACAACACTTCTAATAATTGATGTAAAATGGGAGGCCCTAAAACAAATATAGCATTATTCCTTTTTTTTGACAGAGGCATAGGAGTCCAAGAATAACGCACTTGTTGCCGTAATGAACATATCGTAATCTGATACAATGGCTACTTTGCAGTTTCATATGTCTCTCAACTAATCACAAATCAGATGTTATCTCTGGGGTGGTTTGATTGATCCTACTCGTCACGAACAAGCAGAGAACCTGTTGTTGACAAATGGGAGGCAGAGCTATGCATGCATGCAAGAAAATACAAACGGCCATGCTAGAAACGAACCTGAGGTTGGCGTGGCCAGAACAGTTGCCGCCGTGGTTTATTCCGAGATCTGATTTTACAGCTCGACTGAGGCCGTGGAGGCAGCGAAGAAGGCCAATGGTGAGGTTTCCGGTAGGCGGTAGCCCAGTGTGTAAGGGGCAAGATCAAATCAAATTAAGGCCAATGGTGAGGTTTCCGGTATGCGGCGGTGACTGTGAGAGGAGGCAGTAATATATATAGTAGGCTACCAAGCAAGCTCTATAGTACGTACCAAGGACGAGAAATTGCGTGGAAATATCCGCGCGTATGACATTGTGAAAATATTGTAAAGTAACCCCCTAAATTTGTAATTTTATATAGATTATCCGCCTCCATCATTACTAAAATTAACATAAAACCCCCCTGAATCTGTATGTAAATCACCTACTTATTATTTACTATAAAAAATATGACAGTCTAATGTTCCACATATTCTTCTTCTTAATTACTCACTTAAGTAATAAATGTATTATATTTGTCATATTAAAAAAAGAACATGTGTATAATAAGAATGCTTGAAGCAATGAGCATACATATGATGTATTTTTCCGTCAGACATACCTAGCTCAAGCAAAAATTTCTTTTTCGAAAGATCCGTTACCGGCTTTCATCGATAAGATTAGAGAATAATTACAGTAAAAGTTCTGGCACAAGCTACGCCAACACCCATTTATGCTCGGAGCTCAGCTAAGTGAGGTCCAAGCCACCCCTGGTTTGCCTGAGGACTAATTTATATATGTTGGAGGAACAACTAGGCCATTTGCCATTTCTGGCTGATCCACTACATGAGACTGGACGTCGCTCTACCCGGCAGTATAAGTTGCGGCCCTTTGTTTCCTGCATGTGCCCACGTATTGGCTTCATCATAAATGGATTCCATAATCTTCTGCACTTGCCTGCATTCTTTCGTGAAAACTCTGTTGTTTCTTTCACGCCACACTTCCCAGATGGTCAACACGATCAGTGATCGCAGCCTCTCCTTCATTGGTGACGGTAGTCTGTTCATCATCTGAAGAAACCACTCCTTGATATTATCTGCGTCTTCCCAATTTGCCGGCTGCAGGCACGGTGCACTCACCCAGAGCCCCACCCTTTCCCATATCGTTTTGACCACTGGACACTCAAGCAAAAATTTCAACTAAAGATATCTCAAACATACATGCATTTTTAAAACATGTCTTGAAAGCCCATGCAGGATGGGTTGGTGGAAGATATAAATCAACACAGTACTACCAATGGATCAGAGTAACAAGAGGATACTCTGTTAGAGCTACTGCAGTACGTAAAAGCCCTCCCAAGTTAGGGCTCATATTTTTATTTGTGGGCTACTATACTTTTGCTGGCTAAATTTTTGGGACTCAAGTCCTTCAAGAGCCCTTAAATAAGGGCTCCTGCTACTGGCACATAGATGATTCTTCAGACAGACAAAATCAACTTTTAGGAACAATTTTTGAAACAGCAGCGATGCTATGATTGTAGAAACAAGAATTTTTCATAGGTTGTTTGAAAACAACCCTGTTTTTTTTTTAAAAAAATAAAAAAAATATTTTAATGTGCCAAGGGCTACAGTCACCTCTTGCGCATGCATCTCTCCTGCACACCGCACCCTGAAGTCACTTGTAACAAAGATGCTACCTCTTTGTATTAACATTTATGAATCTTGTATTGATAATTTTAGCTACTAAAGAGTATCAAATGCAAAATCGTTCAACTATAATGTTTTAGAACAAATGACACACTCCAATTTTGGTATACGCCATGTCTCCACCGAAGGTAGTTTGAGAACTTCAAAAACTTTAAATTAAAAAATTTGATATTTTCAATTTTTCAACTGATATCATTTAAGATAATTAAGAATTTATCAACTACAATGTTTGAGATCTTGTCCAACTCTACTATTATAATATAGATTTTGTTTTTCATCTGATATCATTTAAGACAATTATGAATTTATTTGGTTGGCAGCTATTTTCAAGGTTAGTTGACTTAGTCAGCCGTCCCTGAAAATCGATTTCTAAAAATGGTAGTAAATAAATGCATAGATTTTTTAGAGACGGTTTTTATTAAGCTAACTTCCAAAGGAAATTGATTTCAAGAGCCGGTTTGTAAGCTACAGGGCATTAAACATTTATAGAGGTTGGACTCTTAAGGCCGTGTTTAGTTGGGTGAAATTTGGGAATTTGGCTACTGTAGCACTTTCGTTTTTATTTGGTAATTAATAGTCAATCATGGACTAATTAGGCTCAAAACGTTCGTCTCGCGATTTCCAACCAAACTGTGCAATTAGTTTTTTTTTTCGTCTACATTTAATGGCCCATGCACGTATCATAAGATTCGATGTGATGGCTACTGTAGCACTTTTTGGGAAAACTTTTTGGAACTAAACAAGGCCTAAAAATAGGAGGCGGTTATTGTAAAAATGATTTTTGTGGTAGTATACGACTTTTACACATGGGACCGATCCATGAGCTTATTAGAGCAAGGCCAATAATATGCATTGGCCCTCTGTTTGTTGTATGTACATTTATTTACTGTCCACTTATATAGTAGTTGGCTAATCTATAATTCACTTTTTTTTCTCTTGAAGTTTCTTCGTTCCTATGCATAAGCTGGCTCAGCCCACTCCTCTTCTCTCTGCTCTCCTCTTTACCCGGCCTCAATATAAAGCCCACTTATAGACACTTCACTGTATTTACTCCTACTCAGTTCATCACCTAGGGTTCCATGAACCATCCCGTGCAACTCGGCAACTGCATTGAGTGTGCAGCGTGGAGTCAAACAAAAAGCAAAGGTAAGGCTCAACCAAGGAAGTCAAACCAAAAGAGACATTGCTACTTCATCACTAATAATGTACTCCCAACTTTTTTAGAGAGTCGAAGTATGTCAAGTTTGATTAAAACTATAAAGAGGATTATAAAGATTTATGACACTAAATAGGTATACTTGATGAAGGATCTAGTGATACTTATTTGGTATCATAAATATTATTATTTTATCATATGAGTTTGGACAAACTTAATATACTTTAATTCTACAAGAAAATTAGAATGACAGAATTTAAATTTAGAAGGGAGGGGTATCAACTTGCATGTTTGTATCACCGCGCTTGCACGCACGAGTGTGACAGTCGAGAACGTCCTGTAAAGGAAGGTGGAACGTCAAGTCTCCCATGGCTGCTTAATCTACAGCTTACTGATCGGGTGGTGGTTTCCAATTAATGGCAGAGTGGACCTAGTGGTGACAGCATAGACACGTGGGCCAAGATGACTTTTGGATCTCAGAGTTGGGTAGCAGAGATGTGTGGCTGGGTGCATGCCAATTTGATGTGTTACTGTTGCAAGATGGAACGAAATTAACAATTTGATCGCCCATCTCTAGATGCACCGTGTAGATGCCTCGGCCTCACGTGTGAACAAATTGAGGACATCGGGTTGCTTTAGTCCCGGGTGGGAGACCTTTAGTCCCAGTTCGTAATACCAACCCGGACTAAAAGGTCACCCTTTAGTCCCGATTGGTGTTACCAACCGGGACTAAAGGTTGAAGGACTTTTAATCCCGGTTGGTGGCTCCAACCGGGAGTAAAGGTCCACCTTTAGTCCCGGTTGGTGTCTCTAACCGGGACTAAAGGTCCCCTACCACTATGCCGAGCGCAGTAGCCGTTGGGCAGGGACCTTTAGTCCCGGTTGGAGACACCAACCAGGACTAAAGGTCTCTCTAGTCCCGGGCGCAAAAAATGCCGGGACTAGAGCCCATTTTGGTCTCGGATGAAAGATCTGTTCTCTACTAGTGTGGCATGCATGGTGCTCAACGCCCTAAACCTCGGTCCACGGGTGCCTGCCTCGATTGGCTGGAAGCTTCACGTGTGACTGCATCGGGTGCAGGTACCATGCCAGTGAACTAATTGAGGACATCGGGTTGCTTTAACAAATGAACATTAGGGTGCCAAGTGTATTAGAGTGACTCCAGCATCCGAATCAGGGCCTCTATTTTCGATTTGGGTACTACTCCTACTTTTGTTAGCCTAATTTTTTGCTTGAACTCCAACAGTACCACCCAAATTTGAGCCCTCAAACCTCTTCTAGTAGATAATGACAAACGGAGCCCGCTTGCCATTATATTCTTTCTTTCTTCTCCCTCCTATTGGGCAACGCCGGGCAGATCCCGTTGACACCGGGCAGATGCAGCCAACTCCCATGGCTGAGGTCGGCTCTGGCCGCTGTGGCCCTGTGGGCACTCCGGCAGGTGAGCTCCCTGTGGTCCTCGGCCTGGCCTCGCGAGTTGCGCGTGGACACCGCAAGCAGGCACCCCGAGCAGAGTAGGGTCTGGCCACATGAGCAAGGTGGCGGACCGCCATGGGTCTAGCCACATGAGCAAGGAGGCGGACTGCCGTGGCTGCGCAGCGGATCAGTGCGCTCCGCAGAAGACGGAGCTCTCGAGGCAACTGGCGCCTCCATGGTGTGCCCAGCGCGTCATCATGGGTCCGCCATGGGGAGCCCGGGTCTACCGCGCCGGGTGTCACATTCCGCCGATAAATCTCCGTGCAGACGCGCGGTACTGGAGTAGTGTCTCGTGGGGGAAAACGACAAGCGCGGAGGAAAAAAAACTAGGGCGCAAGCAGGGAAGGATCGAGCGGACGGGGAAAATGAATGAAACGGTCTTTTGCACGCATGGCCTAGATCCCCACGAAAGGGTGCCAGAGAGAGAATTTGGGTGGCCATCTAAATTTGGGTGCTCTAGTTGGGACCCTCCTGGAGTTATGATTTTGGGCTAGGCACCCGTATTTAGCTATGAGGGCTAAAATAGAGACCACGCTGAAGTTGCTCTCATATTGTCACTGCTTTGACACGATGAAATGGTACCTAGGTCACTCGGTCCAGCTGAATTATTCATCTACGCACACGGTAGGTGCAAGCCAGATCAATCAGAATCATATTCATGCAGACAGCGACAGAAAATTCAGTCGAGAACGACCAATATACTCGCTACTTAGCAAATGCCACGTGAAAATGAAGATGATGCTTCGACTACCTCTACCAAAGAGCGCCACGCCGGCGGCTCCACGCTTCTGAAGATGGCCTCGACCACGCTGCTGCCACACTAATCGGCTACGCAGGCATGGCCTGGCCTGGCCGGGCAGAGCCATCGGCTTCGTCTACCTCCAGCGAAGCACACCACACCAGCGGCTCCACGCTTCTGAAGACAGCCTCGACCACGCCGACATCACACCAGTCGGCAGCAATTTGAAAGTACCAGAATCTAGACGAGAACTAGGGACAAGTTTAGTTAGATGCATTTGCAATTTGAAAATATAGGGACCTGGTCGAGAACTTAGAACAAATTCAGGGACCTGCAGTGAAATTTACTCATTAATAAATATACCCTAATGTATGTAGGTTGATTCTACTTTATGCTAATAATCGAAATATATAGCACGAATCATGTCGCAACTATACCAGCCATGAAGTTACCAGACATCGGACATGCTGTCGGGCTTAGCTGTGCCGAACTGGTTCTGAGACAAAATACAAAATAGAGGATTTGCTGGGACGTGGGCTCAAGCTACTGCACTAGCACTACTATAGAATTGATAATCACTTCCGCCACTTTCACCACCAGTTTGCTGAAAACCGACGTTGATATTCATCACCGTCGGTTCATATTACGAACCGTTGGTGAAATAATTTTCACCACCGGTTCGAGTTACGAACCGTTGGTGAAAATGAGGGTGATTATCACCGCCGGCTGGTAACACGAACCGGCGGTGATAACCTATCATTATAGCCAGTTTGTGTTACCAACCGATAGTGATGGTCAGCCCATTTTTACCACCTCTTTGTGGTACCAACCGGTGGTGAAAATCATTTCACTGACGGTTCGTAATACGAACGGGCAGTGATGAATTATGCTAGCACAATAAAATTCATAACATTTTCGAACAAAGTTGGATGGATATAAACTTTATATCAAAGTTATGACTTTTTTATTTGAAATTATTTACGGTCCCAGAATTATGTTTGAAGCTCTTATATTTTGAAATTCAATTTTTTAATTGTACAAACAACCTCGGATGAAAAAAATGATCCAAAGCAAAGTTATAGATCATGCTATGTTCTACAACTTTATAGTTGATAATTTTTCATTACAAATCATTTATGGTCTCAAATTTGTATATGAAGTTCTAAAATTTTGAAATTCAAATTTTTCAAATGACCTCGGATGGAAAATTGATCAAAATCAAAGTTTTAGATCTCGAGAACTACAACTTTGTAGTTGATGACTTTTTCGTTTAAAACTATTTGGGGTCACAAAAGTATGGCTGAAGTTCCCACACATTAAAATTTTAATTATTCAAACGACATCGGATGAAGAAACGACCAACATCAAAGTTATAGATCTCGATTAGAACAACAACTTTATAGTTGATGACTTTTTCATCTAAAATTGTTTAAGGTCCTAAATATTCATTTTAAAATCCTGAGAAGTGTATACTAGGAAAATGAATATGCCATATAGACACAAGTGGCCTAGGGTTGAAGTAGTTAGAGCAGCTATGGGTGGGGGCAGAGGTCTCAGGTTTGAATCCCAGACCGTGCAATGCGTGGATTTTTGTGTGAAAAGCCGCGGATCTCCAGGCTTGCTCCATCAAGCAAATCCTTCCGGCTTGCTATGTGCCAGGCGCAGTGACACGTTTTTGCGCCGACACACGTTCTGGCATGCGTGGTGGGACACCACAATCGTCATGGCGGCTTACAACAACAGTGACATCCTTATGGTGCCTTATGAAGACTTACCTGATGAGGATAAAGATGTCATCAGTAAAGCTATAGAAGAATTGCAGAACAAGTGTTTGTTGTCCTACACCAAGACACGTGACAATAAAGTTGTTCAGAAATATCCACTACCATGAGTTCTGTTGCATGGGCAGTCAGATACAAACGAAGCTGAAGATACGCGTTTCTTCATAGAGGCTGTAAACAAATCTGTTCATGATGCCATATTGAACCATAATACAGTTTTCTTGAACATATTCCACAACACCATGAAAGAGGTGTTTCATGGATATCCAATTGATCAGGTTGGACCGGTTTACTACAATATTCCACATCCGTCGACTTAGGGGACTAATCAAGCCGGTACTAGCCATCAAGAAGCAGTACCAGCTGGTAACGATGATGTCCAGGCAGTTTAGAGCTCATCTGAGCAAGTTCAGGGTGCTACTACTAATCAGATGAAGTATAATCCTGGACTGTCAGCGTCGCATGTGCAATAGCCGACGGGACAAGTTCAGAATCAAATGGTTAATTTTGGCACAGCAGGCCAAATACCGTCGTCGGCTCAAAAAATAGTTCCATCAGTCCAAAGGATTCGTAGAGATACAGATCCTAGCATCTACAACCAGAGACTTCAAGCAGCAAACCAGCAAAGGACCCAACAGATAGAGATTCCACAAAGATATCATTATGGCACAGATTATAATACCCTTCATATGATTTCAAATCCGAGGATCAAGGTACCCGAAATTTTAATCCATAGATGGGTCAACAATTGCAGAGAAATCCAGATTCAAGTGCTGATGAGTTGTTGCTCAGAGTGACCGAGATGATGAAGAATCAGTTCGGTTTGAAGCCAAAAGGGCAGACCTTCTCATACAAATGCCCGTATCCAGAGTGGTATGATTTGGTCGCTGTTCCTACAAATTACAGGCTCCTAGAGTTTGCTAAGTTCACTGGCCAGGATAGCACAAGCACAAATAGAACATCTCAGTTGGTACCTTACATAGTTGGGCAAAGCAATCGTTGAAGAGGCCCATCGAGTTTGTTTCTTCTCCTTGTCCCTATCAAGACCAGCCTTCACTTGGTTTTCATCGCTGCCAGTTAACTCCATTGCCAATTGGGCTGACCTAGAGAAGAAGTTTCATACATATTTTTATACTGGGACAGGAGAAAAGAAAATTACCAATTTGACAACTATAAGGCAGAGAACTAATGAATCGGGCACCGAGTTTCTTTAGAGCTTCTGAGAGACTAGGAATTTGTGCTTCTCATTGAACTTGACCGATGATCAGCTAGCTGCTTTTGGCCGTTCAAGGAATGTTGCCAATGTGGAGAGAGAAACTACTCGGGCAAGAATTGGACAATTTCGGTCAGTTGGCTCAACGAGTGGTAGCGCTCAATAGCTAATTCCAGAATATGCGTAAAGATACCCGATTCCAGAAGAATGCCGCAATTGCCGAAGCCTATAATCCATATTCAATTGATGACAGCTATGAGGGCAACGAAGAAGAAGAGATTGCTGCAGCCAAATGGAATTGGGGTAAGAAGACAGTGATGGTGCCAAGTCCTTGGGGAAAAGGAGTTGAAGAGAGCTATGATTTCGATGTCACAAAATCGGACAAGCTCTTCGATTTCTTGCTTGAGAAGGGACAGATCAAGTTGCCTGACAATCATGTTATGTTGCCTCCCAATCAGTTGAAGAATAAGAAGTTCTGCAAATTTCACAACGCTACTTCTCATTCTACTAATGAGTGCAGAGTTTTCCGGCAACATATACAGAGGGCTATTCAGCAAGGGAGGCTCAAATTTGATACACCTCGAAAGATGAAAGTTGACGATAATCCTTTCCCAAGAGATCAGAACATGGTTGATGCTAGGTTACTCAAAAGGAAGACTAAAGTCCTAACATCAACTAGGGCCAAAGAAGCCGGAACCATCAACCCGAAGATGCAAATATCGGCTGATGGATATAGAGAGATTGAAAGGCATCGTGACCAATGGAAGAGCCGATATAAGCAGGGAGAGACGTCAAGGGATGGGGCGACAAGGCCGCATGTTACATCTCGTATTTTGTTGAATAAATGGCAGCGGTAGACGGAAAAGGATTATCAGTGTTGGTTAGAAGAGAAAGAATACCAGCGTCAACAAGGGAAAGAGAGGTATGAAAGAAACCAAGTTGAATTACATTGGAATTGTCCATTCTTCAGATATTGTTGGAATAAAGGTTTGAAATTGCCTACTAAAAATAATTGCCCAGAGTGCAGTGGGCAATATTAGGAGCTTGGGAAGCGAGTTGTTGATCAAAATTGGGCTGATCATGGAGAAGAAGATAATGAGGAAGAATATGTTTGGCAGGAAGGGCAATGGTATCCAGGAGGTTTGACAAGAAGCCAGAAAAGAAGGGTGCAATGCCTGAGGAACATAGAGTTTGAACAGGCTCAGGCATCTGGTAGACCTCAAGTATGGCGTGCTAAACAAACAGCCGATAGAGGTCAACCTTTGGCTAATATTGAAATGGCTTTTCTATTGCCGTCGGAATTTAGAGCTCTAGCAGACCAATAAGTTTATTCTGATTTTGATGAATCAGAGTATGAGAAGATAGTTGCCAAGCTGGCAGTTGTACATCATGCTATATTCGATAAGCCAGCCAAGCATCGGCACTTGCAGGCTTTATATGTGAAAGGTTTCGTTGATGGGAAGCCGTTGAGCAAAATGTTGGTGGATGGAAGTGCTTCTGCCAATCTTATGCCTTATACCACTTTCTGTAAACTTGGCAAAGGACCAGGAGATTTGACTGAGACCGACATGATGCTTAAGGATTTTGGAGGTAATGCATCTAAGACCAGGGGGCAATAAACATCGAATTGACAATCAGAAGTAAAACTTTGCTCACCACATTCTTCGTCATTAGTGGGAAAAGGGTCATACAATTTACTCCTTGGTCGTGATTGGATTCATGCAAATTGTTGTGTACCATTGACTATGCATCAGTGCTTGATTCAGTGGCATGGAGACGATGTTGAGCTGGTTCATGCTGATGATTCTATAAGTATCGCAACAGCCGATCCAGTATATTGGGAACTGGAAGACTTCGAGTGTTTTTCTGGCAAGCTATGGGAATGAGGCTTCATTAAGATCAATGATGAAAGTCAACAGCCGATCCAAGCAATCGGCTCTGAGAGTTTGTTTTAATGGATAACCCGATAGATGATACAGATGGTAAGCTAGGGCATGGCTTCATGTCGGCCGGTGAATTAAAGGAAATAGACATTGGTCCTGGAGATAGGCCTAGGCCGACGTATGTGAGCACTAAGACGAATCCTGAGTACAAGCCAGAGTTGATAGATTTATTAAAGGAAATTTAAAGATTGTTTTGCTTAATGAGATGTTTGGCCTAGATCGTAAATTGTTTAATCTTTGGTCTAAAGATTCTAGTGCAACCTATCAAGAAGTGATCGATGGAAAATGTTTGAAGGAATATTATCCTAGCATTTGGATCAACACTTGATAGCCAATTTGTTCAGTCGTCGGCTGTAACAGCCGGTACCAGAAGGTTATCGCCTTTAGCTCAAAATTACCCCAGAAAGGGGGAAAAGCCGATATGAGATGTATTGCCTATAGAGCAAAAACAAACGCAGGAACAATCATGACACTGCAGAAAGTACACAGATACAATCATAGAAAAATGGAAGATTTTATTCGTTGATCAGTTTGCCCTAAATACAAACTAATCGAAGACATTGTTTATCACATCGTGAGCGGATGTGATGTCCACAATAGCCTCCGCTGCATCGACGAACTCCTCGATCAAGTCCTCGTGCTACTCAGGGCTATCGCACATTGGGAAACCAGTCTTCATGGTATGGAGCTCGTACCCGTTCTGGACCTGCGTTGCGGCCAGCGCCACCGATGCGCCATGATGAAGGGCGATCTCCTGGACGCGGGCTGGGACGTCGTGGAGGCGGGCGTTGATGAGGGGGCCCTAGGCGTTGACGGCCGCCGTAGCCATGTTCGCCACCAGTTGGAGGGACTCCAACTGCACCGTTAGGGCTGGCGATCACAGAAACAAAAGAGCTATCAAGATAAAGATAGTGGAAGTCAAAATAAAGGTGTTCTTGGAGTCCATCTTTCCTGCCACCATGGCGTCAGACTCGGCCAGCCGTGCCCAAGCAGCGCTGGCCTCTTCCTCGGCGGCATGAAGGGCGGCTTGAGAGACCCCGAGGCAGATCTCAAGCTGGTTGTTTTCCCGAGTTGCCTCGGAATAATGGTTCTGGGCAGCCCTCCACTCCTGGAGGAAACACCGGGCGTCATCGCCATTGTAAGAATCGAAGGAGTCCGACGATGAGTCTGGCGTGGAGGTAGCATCAGATGCGGCATTGGAGGGCTCACCGGCCCTCGAAGGAAGCGGATGAAGGCTCTCATTCAAGATGAACCTATAAACAAGTTAGAGAAGTCTATTGCCATGAGCAGAAGATATCAACCCTTACCTCATACAGCGGAGGCGCTGGCTCATCGGTAGATCCTCCTCTGAAACCTCCTCCGCCACGCGTTTGCCCCGGTTGTCCTCGTCGGCCATAAGGTGGATTGGATCTACGAGAAGGGGGAAGAAAACTGCTACAACGTTTGTGAAGGCGGAGAAGTGCAAAGGAATAGGAGCAGTTGTGAGTATAGATGTGTTCGAGGTCGGAACACTTGGTTGGTATTTGTAGCCACGAGGCGAGGTGGTGGACGTCTCGGGACGTGCAAAAGGCAACCGCAATTAATAGGAGGCGAAGTGCCACCTGACTAATGCCGAAGAGAATGCGGCGTTGATAACTGAGGACAGAAGATTGGGGAATTTTCTTAATAAAGGCCATGTTTTTAGACTTAATTGGATTAAGGTCAGAGGTCTGGGACTGGCTATTTTCGAATCGGCTCTTTAGTCGAGACAAGAAATACAATGGATCGGCAGAAAATATGGTTATCATTGATTCTACACAAGGTACATGTTGATACACAGATTACAAGTCTAGAACATCCTAGATTGCTTTCAATGCTTCTAGCCGGATAGCATCAACTTCCACGATTTGTTGTTTGTCCTCTTCGGCTGATCCAGGAATATCCTCAAGGCTACTATAGATGGCCCTGCCTTCTCTGAACTTGGTCAGCAGTTCCTGTTTCTTCTGCTTGATGGCATCGGGTATTTGAGCCAGGTTGGACTTATCGCGATCGATGGCAGCTTTCACGTTGTCTAGTTCCTTCTCAAGTTCTGCACGCTTGGTTTCCAGTTGGGTCAGCTCTGGATCGATCCTGAGGGAGGAGTTCTTCAAATCATCGATCAGCTGTGTCAGCTCTTTGGCCTCTTGCCTATTGGAGTTCTTCTTGGCCACTAAAGCTTCACGGTTAGACAGGTTCCTCTGAGCCTTTTTCACCTTTGGGGCTTGATCTTCGATGATAGACAAAGATGACAAGACCTTGGTAAGAACCAGGGATGAATTATCCTTAAAGGCCAAGGAGACTCTCTGCATTGAATCCGCATCTTGGACCAAATCGGCTATATTCTTCTCAAGCATTGGCAATATATCCCTTAGCCAATTTCTGGTCTCTTATGATAAAGCTTCTTTAGAAGAGGTGGCTGAGAAGCTAATTTCATCTTCATCTAGATACTCTTCAAGGTTGAAAGAGTAGCTCGGAGCTAGAAGATTAAGTACCTATATATAAGGAAATCTTGTTAGGAGGATTGAAGCAGTTGATAATAAGATAAATGATGAAGTAAATACGGTACCTTCTCTGAGATAGCTTCCATCTGAGAAGAAGGAACAGCTAATGATGCACCAATGGTATCTGGTTGAATCGGCTCTAAACTCTCAATATTGGTATCTGCAAACATCAAGGAGGATTTTTAGTTCATGATTGTTGCAGAAGGATAAAATGGATATATGATTTTCTTACCATCAGTTGTGTGCTGAACTGGGAAATCGATAGTCTAGGCATTGACAACGGTAGGATCATTTTCAATGCTAACAGGATCATTTCCAATAGGGAGACTGTCAGACTCCTGCTCTTGTATGAATGTATCCTCAGGGACTGTCTGGCATGGTAAATGGTCAGAGAAATGTGAAAATTGAATAAAATTAAGAATTTTGAGGAGATACCTTGGCAACATCAGGGATTGAAGTGGAAAGGTTCTCATCTTCTACAGTCTTAGAAGCATCGGTTGGATCAACCAAAAACGGCTCCTCTTGAGGATCGGCCGATGAAGGTTCGGTTGATGCTAAATTAAACGCCTGGGACAACAGTTTTGCACCCAGAGCCGATTGGGATGCATTGATTGATAACTGTGAAGAAAGGAAATTAGAAGTTGAATATCATTTTGAGGAAAAGATGAATTGTTTACCTAGGGAGTTGATGGTCTCGTTCTACGAAGTCTTTTCCCAGTAACAGTTTTCTAGGTTGACCCTTGGGCTGCCTTGCGTTTTGAGGATTGATACGTTACAATGGTAGAGGCAGCTTGAATTTTCATTAGTTTCTTAGTGTGGGTGCAGTTGATCCCAGTCTTGAGGCTAGACATGGTGGATGATACTCTATAAGACGCCCCTTCCTGTCCAAGCTTGGGGGATCAAATTCGGTGTCCTGAAAAGTTCTGTCAGAATAGTTGGTAGGGGAATTTATCAAATATTTTTTCTAAAAAAGAATAGTAAGTTACCTCACTGTCAGAATCAAAATCTCCATCTAGAGCTATGGATCTAGGATGGACTGACCCACAGAAGAGATGGGAGTGTCATTCTGGCCAACAGGAGTCAAAAAGGTTGGAAGAGAAGTTGACTCTTGTCCAGTCATGCAAGTAAAAGGAAGGAAGATCTGATCCTAGTTCAAAAACTCTGGAGGCTTCCATTACTTCACTGATACCTTCTCTTGGCTTCAGCATATCCTTGAAGAACAATTGAGGAGGCAATTGACCAAGACCAAACCGACGAGCTACAAAAGAAGGGTTGTAAAACTTATAGGTTGGAAGGTTGCCCAAAAGGAAGAAGCATGTAGACATTTTGCCGTGGCCATGATGAAATTTGGCTGGAAGAACACAAGGTTTCATGAAGGAATTGAAGATTGCAGTTGCCGTTTCGTCTGAGCAGCCTGATTCAAATCAAAATTTGAAAGGGAAGATCAACTCATTGTTCTCATCCTCATCATAGGATAGCCAAGTCAGGATATCTGCATCAAACCCTCTATAAAACTTCTTGAAGAGATGGCCAACATCGACAACAATTGTTATGGCCGATGCGGGATTGTTTGAAGGGGACAAATCCACTGCAGATTGTTTGAAGGGGATTCGGTTGGTTTCTTGACGGATATAGTCAGATGGATCGGGATCACCCATAGGCCCAAGAAAATAGACATTGGGAGCAACAGCCGATGGAATCAAAATTTCGTCCTTCATTTCCTAGGAACCAGATAAAATAAATTTGAGAAGAAAGGAAATGCAGGGTAACGGCTGATACTTGGAAAACGGGAGCTTGAAATCATACCTCAGGGACATGGTCACTGGTCGCCATTGCAGCCAAAATAGATCCGAATCTAAAGAAGGTTGCTTCAATAACAGCTTGATAGAGCAAAGGATTTGCTAGGGTTGAGGCCTTGGCGATGGCAGCGTCGGCTGTTACGATTTGCTCATAGAAGAAGGGGAAAGTAGATGGGCCGAATGAATCAGAGATGATACTATTGGGGTATTATATAAAATTCGGACCGAGAATATCAAGAGTCACGCGTAAAAGAATCATTTTTCCCAATTCCATGGTAATTTTTACCCATGCATGCACATACTATTTACTAGTACACAAAGGGCCTATAGTTCCAGTTAGGACACCCCTTTAGTCCCGGTTTCCTATCCTTTACTCCTTGCATAGGCAGCCCGGACTGAAGGGACCTTTAGTTTCGGTTGGCAACACCAACCGGGACACCATGACTAAAAGGGCCTCCAGGCCACTCCCGGGGGCGGACATCTTTAGTCCCGGTTAAGGTCCCTTTTTATTTTTCTTTTCTTTTCTAGTTTCCTTTTCCTTTATGGATTCTTTTCAAGCCCCTATACTGGCATACCCAAGTCCCCATTTGAACTTGGTTTGTGGAATCTTATCATCACACATGCATCACCACACCAAGAGGTGGTTCCCAACTGAAAATCAATTGTTCACACTACTATAGTGAAGTCCATCCACAATGCATTATCGATATCACTCATACTACCAAAATCCATGTATGATAAAAAAAGTGTATCCTATCATAACACAAGCACCGCTCGCAACAGTTTTTCAGATCAGTTAGCTAGGATGTGGCTCAAGGGTACTACTCTGTTTTATAGTATATTTGTAGTACGTGCGATTAGCAGGCATGGCACCAAAAAAATGTCATATAGTTTTTAAACTTTCTATTATGCTGCTATGCTACTTTTTACTTGAACACAACGAAGGTTTGTAAGCTCTCCACTGATCTTTTTGAGCGCAAGATGTCCATACTAAGAAAAAGGTAAGGTTTTCTTAATTATACCTCATAAAAAACCATAAAATGAACTTATTATTGTTTCCTAAGTCTGTAAACTGAATTTTCTAGGGAATTTACCATTTCTTATTGCCTTCATTGTCAGTGTTACACAATGGCACTCAAAATTTCCATTACAAAACCATGAAAATTCCGTGCACTTTTCCCACAAAAAAAAATGATGTAGACTTGATGTACAGGTTCTTGTTTGAATGTCTTGATGAAACTGTGAATAACTGGTGGGGTCCCTAAAATATGAAACTATCAGGCAACTGACGCTTTATATTTGTAATATCGCAATATATACTAAATATACTAGATTTTTGCAACATAAAAGGAATACTGCAAGTCACTACTACAGAATGGACTTGTTGTCCCGGGCGGTAATGGCCTTTAGTCCCGGTTACCGCGCCGGGACAACAATCCCGGGACTAAAGGTGCCACCTTTAGTCCCAGGTCATCGAGCCGGGACTAAAGAGGGACCTTTAGTCCCGGTTGGTAACACCAACCGGGACTAAAGGCCCTCCAGCCGAGCAAACCTGGCGCACCCTTTAGTCCCGGTTGGTAACACCAACCGGGACTAACGGTTCACCCTTTAGTCCCGGTTGGTAACCCCAACCGGGACTAAAGGTTCCTTTTTTTTCCTTTTTTTTTGTTTAATTTGTTTTCAGTTCAGTTACACGTATTTGTTTAATATATAATATGTTTTTATGTACGTATTCTACGCTGGTAATATAAATACACGCATGCGTATAATTACATCTAATTCTCATCTTGAGCATTATTATATTCGAATAAAGTATGAAACTATATATATTATAGATATATATATATATGTATATATACAACACTTTCATAATCTTGTTCTCGAAAATAACGATATCAATAAACATTTAATTTACATAATTTATTCCTTAGGATCAAAGTAGAACTCGCCGTTGGGATTTAGCACTTTTTCTAGAAGATATCCTGCTATTGACTCTTGAACTGCTTTCAGATGGTCTTTTTGCATGACCCTTCGTTTCAACCATTCAGTCTTGCATTTGAAATAAAAGGAAAAGTATTAATACACATATATGTATATATATTCATTTAAAAATAAATAAAAATTGATATATACGTACTCTGAGGACATCTTCAGGAGTTCTTCTTATGTGCGCAGTGATAAATTCACAAACGTAGTATCCACACAAGTTATTACCTGGTTCCTGCCGCAAACACCACTGTACGAGAAGAAGATTATTCTCATCATCTCACACGTAAATTGAAGTACGATATAGTAATTAAACACGTGGGGAAGTGTATATAGTACAACTTACTGGTATTTCAACTACATTAAGTGGTGCCTTGCAATCCTTGCGATGTTGCCGAATAAACTCTTTCCAAACCCTGTGCGACCAATAATGTACGATCGTTAATAAATTATGGCAAAGTCTATTCAATAATAGTTGTGCGCGAGAGATCGAAATTACCCCTGGATAATGTCTATCATATCTTGGTATAGTGCCCATTCTTTTCTCAACAGTCAAAGATTAGTAACCGACTTGAGTTTAACTCAATGACAATGAGTATCCAGTGAAAACTGCATTGGTTTATACACACACGTACATGCATATAAGTTGTATTGATATTACATAAAATGTGTAGACTACATTATTATTAACACTTACTCAAAGTTGTACGGGAAAAGTATTGTTGTCTTGTCGTGCTGCTTCACGAAGAACATCATGATATTCTCCTGTGCTTCAGATACCCATCGCTCCTTGACAATAATACCGGTTTTGAATACGATATAAGGATCAATGAAGCCAACACTGGTGTCTTGTATTCTTTGGAGCTCTGACATCTGGAATCTGTATATAAATATAAGTTACATGTGAGGATAATTATATACACGTACGCATGGAAGTGAGTTTATTAAATAAAAGTAAGAATCACTTACAAACAAAAGGAGCTAATGATTGATTTGTCCAGAGCGTCCATGTGGTATAGTTGATGCAATTCTTCGAAACTAATATGTAAGATGTCATCGCCACGGAAGTAATGATGGTCTCTAAATCTGACAAAGATCCACTGCTCACCCCTGCCACACGCCTGCATGTACCACTTGTTGAGCAAGTACATTTGCGTACCCAATTCATTCAGAGCCGCAGGGTTGTACAGACTTTTGCCATATTTATAAGTCTTCTAGGTATCAACTTCCAGGTTCTGGATTGGAGCTTTGCCCGTCAATTGATCCAAGGTTAAACCAGTATCTTGAAAAAAAGCATTAAGGGCTTGAACCGACACTTCTCCAGAGTTGTCTGGTCGATAGACTTCTATGTTGGAACCATATTGATTAGCAACAACAAGATTTTGCATTGGTTGCTTCTGTTGTCCGAGCTGTGGGACATCCTTCCCTGATGCTCTTTTCCTTTTCTTATCTGCATCATGTGACTTCACGAGGGAGCGGTCATAGTCTGATAGTGGCGAAGGCTTATGAAGTTCAATCATCTTTTTCTTGTGAGCATCGACCTTCTGCCTCAGCACCTCTCGTGGTAGGTAAAAGTACGGCTTCTCCTTAAGCTTCGCTTGACTCTTCTTTTTGGTATCTATAAAAAAATCTTTCACTTTTTTGTCTTCTTCAGCTGCTATTTGCTCATCAGTCTTTTCAGAAAGTATTTCTTGAGAAATAACTCTTTTTCTTGGGGTCTTCTTTGCCGCCGGGACCTTAGACGTCTTTGTAGTGCGTCGCTATGGAGGGGGTGGGGGCGGTGTTGGAGACCGGCGTGGAGGCGATGTGGCCGGTGTTGGTGGAGACCGGTGTGGAGGCGTTGGAGATCGTTGTGGAGGCGGTGGGGCCGGTGTAGGAGTTGGAGATCATTGTGGAGGCGATGGGGCCGGTGTAGGAGTTGGCGATCGCCGTGGGGATGAAGTCGTCTCGCCCCCCGCGACGCTGTGATGAGATGGGGAATGAATGATTAGGCTAGGCTGGGGGGAGACCCTGCTACAAAAACAAGTTGTGTGTCAATTATTTTTTAAGCCAATAGAAAATTAATGGAAAATAATATTTCATTCACTTTCATTCGTACCTAGGGTGAGGTAGGGGAAGCGGTGGCACCCCAGGAATGATGATGAAGCGTTTGCGCCATTGAATAAATGTCTTCTCTGCTTCTCCTAGTGTCTTCTCCCCATCACCGCTTTCAATGTCAAGAGGAACATTGCTGTAACCTTTGAGCACTCTATCGACCGAGACGCTAGCATATCCAGGTTGAATAACTGACCCATGGATTCTTAGTGTCTTCATTTGGTCTATTGGAGATACAACCCCGACAGCCACCATGATTGATGCATTATTACCATCTGGAATGTGCAGCTCACATGTTGTTAGAGGCTCGGTAATGTCATCAACAGGGAAGCGCAACCCAGCGTCGTCTTGAATAACTGGTAGCTCCGTAGAAGCACAACTGCTTTTCATCTGACCAACGGGGCTTATGGTGACTCCCGGCGTTGATTGCGATTGTATTTGACTCATTGCTAGCTGCACTTGCCTCTTGATCTCCTCCTGCATTCTTGCCTCAAGAGATTTTTCTCGTTCACGTGATTCAAGCAATGCTTGTCGTGACTCATCAACAAATTGCTCCAATGCACGGATTCGTTCTGCCTCCTCATCCTTCTTTCTCTGGCGACTTCTGTAGGTATCCTTGTCTGATGGGAATGCGTGTAGCCACGGAACCGCCCCATAGCCTCTTGTTCGACCACCGTGTTCGGGATTCTCTAGGGCATATGTCAATTCATCCTTCTCTCTGTTGGGCTTAAAAACACCACTATCAGCTTCTTCCCTAGCACGAGCTAGTCTCTATGTTGCTCTCTCAATTTTTTGGCCGGAAATTAGCTTGCCAGTGTCTGGGTCTAGGCTTCCCCCATGAGTGTAGACCCAATTCTTCGCGCGTTGAGGCCAGTTCTTCTCTATTGTTTCAGGCATGATTCCCTTGGCAGTAATCTCTACTTCTAGGTTCTGCCACTTGGGAATAGCACTCTTATAACCACCTGATCCCATGCGATGATGGTATTGCTTCTGTCGGGCATTCTGCTGATTCCTCGTCACACGTTCCTCACTGTCTTGGGATGTCTTGTATTCTACGAAGGCATCCCAATGGGACTCCAACTTGACAAACGCCTTAGCATTGAAATTCGGCGTAGCATTCTTCAAGATAAACTTTTTATACAATGTCTTCTTCCAACTCTGGAATAATGTTGCCATCTTCTTCATTGTCCAATCCCTCACTAGCTCCTTCAAAGCATCATCTGCTTGTAATGTGAAATGCTGAGTGATATCTCTCCAAGCTAGGTTCTTGTCACGATCAGATACAAAACTAACATTAGGAGCGGATATCTTCTGCTTCCATTCACGAGCACTAACTGGGATCCTATCCCTTACAACGAACCCACATTGATTGACATATGTCTGAGCATGTGGTCCCAATGGTTTGCCGGTGTCGGTGTCGAATTCTGATATTATGAAACGGCCCTCTAATGGCTTTTTTGGCCCTCGGACTTTCCTACTTTTGTCGGTGGTTGATGTAGATCCAGAGACCGGCTACATGAGTAGAAACACAATGATTAACAACAAATATACGTACGCATGCATCTATAAGAGATGATAGATAATCGAATATACCTCGCCAGTATTTTCTTGCGCGACAATTTGTTGATCTTCAACCACCGGCATATTCAGGATATCCTCATAATCAGCAAAGTACTGACTCGTGTCATCTACATCCACATTGGTGCCGGCGTTGATAATATCCGCCATTATGTCATCACTCAAGTTATCATCCGGAGCAGCCATTTGTATCTTCAAGATAACACATAGATAGAATTACTATGGTACATAACATAAGTACATGTGATAACACATATAGAATTACTAAATCCAATTAAATATAATAACACATAATATTTCATCAACATGGAAATAAGTACATGTATATATATACACATAGAATGATACAATATATTTTCTCTCTCTCTCAACACATAGAAATAAGTGCATATGTCTATATCTCTAGATATGCATGTGATACACATGCATAGAATATCTCTCTAGATACAATTTTCTCTCTCGCTCAACACATGAAAATAAGTACATGTATATATACATATAGAAATAATTAAGTACATATGTATACATATAGAATCTCTCTCTAGATATAATATATCTAGAGAGATAGAATATATAATTACTAAATCCAATTAAATAAATCTAACATGAAATTAGATAAACTAGTAATAGATAATACATTTTAATCTAACATATATCAAAAACTATAATAAAAAACTATCTAAAAAAACTATCTAAATAAAATACTAATTAAATTTTAATACATTTAAATCTAATATATCAAAAACTATCTAAAAATAACTAAAAAACTAACAATAAACTACATGTACTTATTTTAATCTAACATACAGCCGAGACTTTGTAAAAAAAAATCTAAAAAACATGGCCGATCGAGAGCAGCAGATCAAGATCGAGTTCGACGGAGGCCGTACGGCGTGGGCGCGCGGGAAGCGTCGGCGACGGAGGGTGGGGTCGGGTGCGGCGGCGTAGACGGGATGCGACGATGTGGGCCTGGAGAATGGCGCGGCCGGGCGGGGGTAGACGACGGCGACGGCGCGGCAGAGACGAGCTCGACGACGGCGGATGGCACGGCCAGGCGGGGCTGAGCGACGGAGGCGAGATCGAAGATGAACAGAACAGACGTTCGTTCGATATATATAGCCCGCAACCCTTTAGTCCCAGCTGGTAACACCAGCCGGGACTAAATGACCTTTAGTCCCGGTTGGTATTACCAGCCGGGACTAAATGTCCAACCCTTTAGTCCCGGTTGGTCTTACCAGCCGGGACTAAATGTCCTTTTGTCCCGGCTGGTGTTACCAGCCGGGACTAAAGGTATTTTTTTGGCGGGCACCGAAATTGCCGCCCACCCTTTAGTCCCGGTTCTTGGTCTGGGCCGGGACTGAAGCCCTGAAAATTTTGCCAACCCGCCCGCGTAATTGGAAAGGCCTGGGATTTTGATTTTGTTTAATACTAGGTTAATCAATTAATTCCATAGCAACTTCAATACTTTGCAATATTTATTTTAAAAAAATACTATTGATTAACTAATTATTTATTGTAAATAGGAAAATTTTGTAACCTAAAGTTTTTAATTTCTTTTATGAATATAGAATATAAATGTTACAAATACTAAGTATTTTGTTAATGCAAAAATATATTTGTAACTTAAAATTAATAAAACTAATATTATTCGATAAGAAATTTATTATCACATTATTGTAACGTCAATGTTTCAATTTTTTCTCGGTTTTTGACCAAAATTGATAGGAATTTTTTGTTGAACCTATAAAAATAGAGAAAATGTAGTATTTTTTGTTTTACAACTTTCTCAAATGAAAAAATGGCCTATATAAGGATTGTATATATATTGATGAGCTTAACAAACTCGGTATTCAAAACTTTTCAATTTGAGACAATCTAGGGTCCCGAAAACTAGTTTGTAGGCGTCGAAATTTAAAAATCACAAATTTGAACCGTCCAAACTTTCTCAAATGGAAAGTTGACCAAAACAACAATTGTAGATCTTTTTGAGTTTAAGAAACTTGGTATTCAAAACTTTTCAGTTTGAAGTCATTTAGAGTTCATAATACTAGAGTCAAAGTGTTGTTTTTTTATTTGACCAAATTTGACTTGGTCAAACTTGCTCAAATGAGACACTAAATGACCTCAGATGAAAAAACTTTGAATACCAAGTTTGATCATCTCAGCAAGATCTACAATTGTTACATAGCTTATTTTCCCATTTGAGAAATTTTTATCAAACACTAGTCACAACTTCTTGAATCTCATATATACTTTCTAAAACTATGTCACACACTTGTGAAATTTGAACTACATTTTATTCAAGCTTTCTCAAATGAAAAAATGGCCTATATAAGGATTGTATATATTGATGAGCTTAACAAACTCGGTATTCAAAACTTTTCAATTTGAGACAATCTAGGGTCCCGAAAACTAGTTTGTAGGCATCAAAATTTAAAAATCACAAATTTGAACCATCCAAACTTTCTCAAATGGAAAGTTGACCAAAACAACAATTGTAGATCTTTTTGAGTTTAACAAACTTGGTATTCAAAACTTTTCAGTTTGAAGTCATTTAGAGTTCATAATACTAGAGTCAAAGTGTTGTTTTTTTATTTGACCAAATTTGACTTGGTCAAACTTGCTCAAATGAGACACTAAATGACCTCAGATGAAAAAACTCTGAATACCAAGTTTGATCATCTCAGCAAGATCTACAATTGTTACATAGCTTATTTTCCCATTTGTGAATTTTTTATCAAACACTAGTCACAACTTCTTGAATCTCATAAATACTTTCTAAAACTATGTCACACTTGTGAAATTTGAACTACATTTTGTTCAAGCTTTCTCAAATGAAAAAATGGCCTATATAAGGATTGTATATATTGATGAGCTTAACAAACTCGGTATTCAAAACTTTTCAATTTGAGACAATCTAGGGTCCTGAAAACTAGTTTGTAGGCGTCGAAATTTAAAAATAAAAAATTTAAACCGTCCAAACTTTCTCAAATGGAAAGTTGACCAAAACAACAATTGTAGATCTTTTTGAGTTTAACAAACTTGGTATTCAAAACTTTTCAGTTTGAAGTCATTTAGAGTTCATAATACTAGAGTCAAAGTGTTGTTTTTTTATTTGACCAAATTTGACTTGGTCAAACTTGCTCAAATGAGACACTAAATGACCTCAGATGAAAAAACTTTGAATACCAAGTTTGATCATCTCAGCAAGATCTACAATTGTGAAGTCATAACATATTACATAATATCTGTCTCTAAAACATAATATATTAAACATGCATCGTTGTATCATGCGGGCACAATAGTGAATTTCTTCTTGACGTATGACCCTTGGTTATGATCTTGTCGTAACCATGGAGTGTCTTCATCATTTAACATGATGCTTGGATCTTTCTTCACTATGAAGGGTGGAATTCGGACATTTCTTTCGTAATCTTTTGACATGTCTGACTTGTCTTCAATTCCCACTATATTTATTTTCCCACAAAGAATTATGTGGCGCTTTGGCTCATTGATCATTGAGTTGATGTCTTCGTTTTTTCCTCTCTTTGATTTTGTAGACATGTCTTTCACATAGAACACCTGACTCACATCGGCAGCAAGGACGAATGATTCCTCTTTGTACCCAATATTGTTGAGGTCCACTGTTGTCATTCCATACTCTTTGTCGACTGTTACCCCTCCTCCGGTCAGCTTCACCCATTGGCACCGGAACAAAGGGACTTTAAAATTAGGTGCGTAGTCTAGTTCCCATATCTCTTCTATGCGGCCATAATATGTTTGTATATTCCCATTTGGATCTGTTCCATCTATGCGAACACCACTATTTTTATTGGTGCTCCTTTTATCTTAGGCAACTGTGTAAAATGTATTCCCATTTATCTCGTACCCTTGGTACGTGAGGATATGCCACGATGGCTGCCTAGCCAACAAATACAGTTGCTCATCAATATTGTCATCGCCTTGACATTCTTTTCGCAACCAACCACTGAAACTTTCCATGTGCTGACGCCTAATCCAAGCTTCAGTCTTCCCTGGAAATTTGGATCGTAAGAACTCCTTATGTATCTCGATGTACGGATGCACCAATGATGAGTTCTGAAGAACTGTGTAGTGTGCTTTATTGAAATAATCGTCTTCCATGACGATATATGTTTTCTTCCCTAAAGTTCCTTTACCACTGAGTCGCCCCTCGTGTCGTGATTCGGGAACGCCAATCGGGGCAAGGTCAGGAATAAAGTCAACACAGAACTCAATGACCTCCTCTGTTCCATAGCCCTGGGCGATGCTTCCTTCAGGCTTAGAACGGACTTTCACATATTTTTTCAAGACTCCCATAAACCTCTCAAAGGGGAACATGTTATGTAAGAACACAAGTCCAAGAATACTAATCTCCTTCACCAAATGAACTAGGATGTGTGTCATGATATTAAAGAAGGATGGAGGGAACACCAACTCAAAGCTGACAAGACATTGAACCACATCATTCTGTAGAGTAGCTAGTTCCACTGGATTGATTGCCTTCTGAGAAATTGCATTGAGGAATGCACATAGCTTCACGGTGGCTAGACGTACATGTGGAGGTAGAATTCCTCTTAAAGCAACTGGAAGCAATTGCGTCATAAGCACGTGGCAGTCATGGGACTTTAAGTTTAGGAATTTCTTATCTGGCACATTTATTATACCCTTTATATTGGAGGAGAATCCCGATGGGACCTTGATGCTGCTTAGATATTCGAACATGCTGTCCCTCTCTTCTTTGCTAAGCGTGTAGCTAGCAGGACTTAAGTAATGACGTCCATCATCTATCTTCTCTGGATGAAGGTTGTCTCATTCTTTCATGCCCTGCAAGTCCTGGCGTGCTTTAAGTGAATCCTTTGGCTTCCCGTACACACCCATGAATCCTAACACGTTCACACAAAGATTCTTTGTCAGGTGCATCACGTCGATTGCGTTGCGGACCTCTAGGACTTGCCAATAGGGTAGCTCCCAAAAGATGGACTTCTTCTTCCACATGGGTGCGTGTCCCTTAGCATCTTTGGGAACAGATTCACTGCCTTGTCCCTTTCCAAATACTACTTTCACATCCTTGACCATTGCGAGTACATCTTCCCCGGTTCGGTTATGAGGCTTCTTCCGATGGTCTGGCTTACCTTTAAAATGCTTCCCTTTCTTTCTTACTTGGTGATTCAACGGAAGGAATCGACGATGGCCAAGGTACACGACCTTTCGACATCTTTTCAAATATATACTGTCAAGGTCATCAAAACAATGTGTGCATGCATTATATCCTTTGTTTGTCTGACCTGAAAGATTACTTAAAGCAGGCCAATCATTGATTGTTACGAACAACATTGCTCGTAGGTCAAAGTGTTCTTGTTTGTACTCATCCCAGACACGTACACCTGGTTTGTTCCATAAAACTAGAAGTTCTTCAACTAATGGCTTCAGATAGACATCAATATCGTTGCCAGGTTGCCTCGGACCTTGGATGAGGATCGGCATCATAATGAACTTCCGCTTCATGCATAACCATGGAGGAAGGTTGTAGATACATAGAGTAACTGGCCAAGTGCTATGACTAGTGCTCTACTCTCCAAAAGGATTCATACCATCTGTACTTAAGGCGAACCATAAGTTTCTAGCCTCATTTGCAAACTCTGGAAATTCCCTGTCTATCGCTCTCCACTGGGACCCATCAGCTGGGTGTCTCAGCATATTGTCTACCTTACGGTCTTCTTTATACCACCGCAACAACTTTGCATGGTCTTTATTTCTGAACAAACATTTTAAGCGTGGTATTATAGGAGCATACCACATAACCTTGGCAGGGATTTTCTTTCTAGGACGTTGTTCACCCTCGACGTCACCAGGATCATTGCGCCTGATCTTATACCGCGATGCTTTACATACCGGACATTCATCCAAATTCTCGTATTCATTGCCATGGTAGAGGATGCAGTCATTAGGACATGCATGTATCTTCTGGATTTTTAATCCCAATGGGCAGACAACCTTTTTTGCTTCGTACGTAGTGGTGGGCAATTCATTTGGCTTCGGAAGCATCTTCTTTATGAGGTTCAATAAATTCCCAAATGCCTTGTTGGATATACCATTCTTTGCCTTCCGCTGTAGCAATTCCAGTGTTGTACCCAGCTTTTTTTGCCCCTCTTCGGCCGTCGGGTATAGCAACTTCCTATGATCCTCAAGCATGCGCTCGAACTTAACTTTCTCTTTTTCACTTTCCCATTCTTGTTGTGCATCACGAATGGCATCGCCAAGAGCATCACCGAGATCATCTTCTACCGCTACCTCTTCTTCATCTCTCCCCATTGTAGTATCATCAAAGGCACCATACTGAGCAATAATGTCATCAATGTCTAAATCTTCTCCTTCACCTTCTTCCATCATGACCCCGCTTTCTCCATGCTTAGTCCAACATATATAGTTTGACATGAAACCTGACTTAAGCAAATGTGAATGAAGACTCATTGAGCTTGAATATTCCTTTAAATTCTTACATAGGGCACATGGACAGCACATGAAACCATCCCGCTTATTTGCCTCAGCCACACCTAAGAAATAGTGCAAGCCCTCAATAAAGTCTTGGGAGCGGCGATCAGCATTGTACATCCAATGGCGTGACATAATCTGTATTACACGACAAATTATGAAAACCTTGAACATAATTTAGTATTTTATTACACAACATAAATGACACACACACGGTTGATTAATTAACTAAGTCTGGCTACAACGTAAGCAATCCCAACTATCACTAAACAAACTAAAACTACAATGCACTTCAGTAACATAATTATTTCGTGATCGTACGCAACTAAAACAGACAAATCATTCTTCTGTTGAATATCAATAAGCTTCTCCTGCTGGCTCACTGCCTCATCAGCAGCAGCCGCTACCTCAAGCGCACCCAAATTCTGCACGTATGTAGCATAATCTTCCTCCCAGTACCAACCATCGCATCCATTGCCCTCCCACTGTAATTAAAGCCAAAAAATATTTAGTCAAAAATATTCAAGAAAAGCAGGTCAATTAGCCATAAAGATAAAATGCGTAAGAAACTCACATCGCGATCCGGGCACTTGTAGAAAACACGACCCTTGTTGGGTCCCTGTCTCTTGACTCGGTACTCCATCACAATCTTCTACTTACACTTGCCGCAGATAATGAGAGGGAGTTCTGGCCTCAGTCGTTTCGCAACCGAACGAGAGGCCGATGATCCGGTACCAGTTGTCATCTACTTTCTATACTTATTTTTGCAAACTAGTGTAAATTTCATATTTTCTAAAATGATATATTTAAACAAAACTAGTACGGATTTCACATGTTTCAATAAATAACCATCCGTACTAGTTGACCTTGCTTACGTGATCATCTCGGCCAGCATTTCTCCACCGGACGGCACCGTACTTGGCCAAGGAAGAGCTCCGATTCTACGAGAAAGGGAACACAGTCTTCCACGACCGTTGCCGCTCTCCCTCGTAGCATCAAAGTTCCTCCTTGACATCCGTTACCGCTCGGCAGAGAACATGTTGGCCGAGCTGAACACGGTCCGCAAGTTCAACTAGTACGGATTTTCTATAATTTTCTAACTATTTACTAAGTTTTTCATTTCATGGAAAATTTAATTCTAAAAAAAGGCATGATTTCTAAGTAGTTTATTTCATGGAAAAAATAATTCTAAGTGACCTGCTCGATATCGGCGAGCTCGCGGACGTTTAGGTTGCCGAGGATAGTAACATTTGTAGATCTGAAGTTATCAAATATCCATCAAATTATAGCTCAAAAACATGTTTCAATAAATGACCATCCGTACAAGTTGACCTTGCTTACGTGATCAACTCGGCGAGCATTTCTCCACCGGACGGCACTGTACTTGGCCAAGGAAGAGCTCCGATTCTACGAGAAAGGGAACACGGTCTTCCACGACCGTTGCCGCTCTCCCTCGTAGAATCAAAGCTCCTCCTTGACGTCCGTTACCGCTCAGCAGAGAACATGCTCGCCGACCTGAACATGGTCCGCAAGTTCAACTAGTACGGATTTTCTACAATTTTCTAACTATTTTCTAAGTTTTTCATTTCATGGAAAATTTAATTCTAAAAAATAAAAGGCATGATTTCTAAGTATTTCATTTCATGAAAAAAATAATTCTAAGTGACCTGCTCGACATCGGCGAGCTCGTGGGCGTTTAGGTTGCCGAGGATAGTAACATTTGTAGATGACATTTGTAGGTCTGAAGTTATCAAATATCCATCAAATTATAGCTCAAAAACATGTTTCAATAAATAACCATCCGTACTAGTTGACCTTGCTTACGTGATCATCTCGACGAGCATTTCTCCACCGGACGGCACCGTACTTGCTAAGGAAGAGCTCCGATTCTACGAGAAAGGGAACACGGTCTTCTACGACCATTGCCGCTCTCCCTCGTAGAATCAAAGCTCCTCCTTGACGTCCGTTACCGCTCGGCAGAGAACATGCTTGCCGAGCTGAATACGGTCCGCAAGTTCAACTAGTACGGATTTTCTACAATTTTCTAACAATTTTCTAAGTTTTTCATTTCATGGAAAAATTAATTCTAAGATCACATAAGCCACCGGGAACGAGGATGGCGCGTGCTCCAGCGAGGACGAGCGAGGCGTGATTTTGATGAACTAATTTAACTTTTGTTTATCCAAACATATATGCAAATCATCATGTGATTTTGAGCTAAAAATGACATATAAAATCATAATAAAGTCCAACATATAAAGTTACACATGCATCTACATCGCAAAATGAGATAAGCTACTGATAAAACATAAGAGGATTAAGTTTGTTACTTCCAAAATCGAAGAGCAACACCAATGGAGGGGGAGAGAGCAAGAACAACAGCAAGCTGAAGAACAGAGGCAGTGAGTTTGAATGGAATGGCTCGGGCTCGGGGAGGAAGAAATGAGCTGGATTATAGGCCGGGATAATTAGTCCCGGTTAGGGGTCCAAACCGGGACTAAAGATTAATCTTTATTCCCGGGGCATCACCCAAACCGGGACTAAAAGCTTTAGTCCCGGTTGGTATTACCAACCGGGACTAAAGGTAAACCTTTAGTCCCGGTTGGTAATACCAGCCGGGACTAAAGATCCCTGCCCCGCGGACGACCGTTGGGCAGGGACCTTTAGTCCCGGTTGGTATTACCAACCGGGACTAAAGGGTCCTTTAGTCCCGGGGGCAAAAAATGCCGAGGCTAATGCTAATTTGGGACATCGTTCTAAAGTCTGTTCTCTAGTAGTGAGTGGTAGAAGATCGAGCCCTTACTTTTAAGAGTGCACCAAATATAATGTGATGCAGCTAACAAGCACGACGTCTGAATGAAAACCAAAGGAAATTTTCAAAGAATGGGTGAGCTTGTATGGACCTGTTTCTTGAGAAGCAACCATGCATCCCCAGGGTCAAGTTTATTGATATGGTGGTAGGGTTCCTCTGCCATCATTCGTCGTGCGACATTGTCATGCCTAGTGGTGATGAGGACACGGCTACCATGAGCTAGGGCAGCATTGAGCAAGGGCGTTCTAAGCACACCCTCCCATGCACGATAGTCCCAGACATCATACATTATCAATAAGGTCCTATGTCCCTTTAAGGCTTCCATTAGAGCTCGCTCTTGCAGTGCCTTTGCATTTCCGGCAATATGGTGGTATCCCCCAGCTTCAGAGATTGCTCTCCTCAACACCTCAATCTCATCAAAGTCTTGGTTGACACTCAACCATATTTTCTTTGTGAAATCTTGTTGTATTATGTCATTATTAAAGATCTTTTGGGCAAGGGTGGTCTTGCCAATCCCTCCAACTCCCACAATGGCGAAAACCATAATTCTGTTATATTCTTGTTGTGTTTGATACTCTTTTGTGAGCATCGCCACTAGATTTTTTGTGTCCTCCTCAATCTTCTCACCAACCAAACCTGATCCATCGAGGGTCCCCGATGTCTCACGTGTACTTGAACCAAATGATGCCTTCTTACTTCCATCGTCCTCATAGGAACCAAGGTTGATGAAGTTGAATGACGCGCTGCGTGCCTTGATGTCACTAGCCTCTTGTTAAGGTTCTTGATGCAGTTTCCAATATCATGGGCATGGAGGGGAGTCCGCATGCAGAATAGCAATGGGTTGAAGCATCCCATGTCCCGGCTTGGGCCTTGCTCCATGGCCTTGAGCTGGCACAGATCCAGGATGTTTGTGGCATCATACATGGCATCCCGAAGCTCTCCCACCCATGCCTTCACACTTAGATCAGTGATGTTCCTCCTATCAGCATCTGTGAGGAAGTTCTTGAGATCTCCAAGCTTGACTCCCATCTTGTCAATCTCCCGGGTGACCCCTAGTAGTATATGCACCTCTTCTTTAGCCATGTTCACCAACATGTGTGGGATGTAGGATGCCAAAACAGCAAGGACAGCCACCATGGCAGTGAGCTTGTATGGCTATTTTTCTGCAACAAAAGAAAACCATCATTTATAGGTTCAATAGCCTATAAACTCGGTCCATCCAAAAATAAATCAATTCCTAGAATGACCCTAAACAGTATAAGTTTGATCAAGTTTATAGAAGAGGGTGAAAATATCTATAGCACGAAATACGTACATTATATATATATATATATATATATATATATATATATATATATATATATATATATATATATATATATATATATATATATATATTCCATGAGGTATGTAGTTAGTGATACTAATTTGGTGATAGAAGTTTTGGTGCTCTTTTCAATAAATCTAGTTAAATTTAAATAGTTCGACTTAATACAACTCTAGAAGTTGAACTAATTTGGGACGAAGGGAGCACTGGAGTGGTTGCACCTCACATTCGGTGACCATATGCATATGGAACAATTCATATCTTCTAGCCTCTTAAAATGTGTATTATTGTTTCCTACCCAAAGTCAGGGACGGTAGTGTTAAAGTATTGATTCTCTGCATTGCATGTTTTTTTGCCGGTGATGCAGATGCTAATTATTCATAAATTTAATGCGACTTATGCAGTACAACACTTCTAATAATTGATGTAAAATGGGAGGCCCTAAAACAAATATAGCATTATTCCTTTTTTTTTGACAGAGGCATAGGAGTCCAATAATAACGCACTCGTTGCCGTAATGAACATATCGTAATCTGATACAATGGCTACTTTGCAGTTTCATATGTCTCTCAACTAATCACAAATCAGATGTTATCTCTGGGGTGGTTTGATTGATCCTACTCGTCACGAACAAGCAGAGAACCTGTTGTTGACAAATGGGAGGCAGAGCTATGCATGCATGCAAGAAAATACAAACGGCCATGCTAGAAACGAACCTGAGGTTGGCGTGGCCAGAACAGTTGCCGCTGTGGTTTATTCCGAGATCTGATTTTACAGCTCGACTGAGGCCGTGGAGGCAGCGAAGAAGGCCAATGGTGAGGTTTCCGGTAGGCGGTAGCCCAGTGTGTAAGGGGCGAGATCAAATCAAATTAAGGCCAATGGTGAGGTTTAGGTATGCGGCGGTGACTGTGAGAGGAGGCAGTAATATATATAGTAGGCTGCCAAGCAAGCTCTATAGTACGTACCAAGGACGAGAAATTGCGTGGAAATATCCGCGCGTATGACATTGTGAAAATATTGTAAAGTAACCCCCTAAATTTGTAATTTTATATAGATTATCCACCTCCATCGTTACTAAAATTAACATAAAAACCCCTGAATCTGTATGTAAATCACCTACTTATTATTTACTATAAAAAATATGACAGTCAATGTTCCACATATTCTTCTTCTTAATTACTCACTTAAGTAATAAATGTATTATATTTGTCATATTAAAAAAAGAACATGTGTATAATAAGAATGCTTGAAGCAATGAGCATACATATGATGTATTTTTCCGTAGCCCATTCTTGATTATATAGCCGGCCAGAAACCCTAGCCCATTCTTTCTCCCTCACCGACACCACCTCCCAACCACCTCTCTCTTCCTTACCCGAGCACTTCCTTCCGCCCCATCTCTCCCTCACCCGCACTCCCTCCCGGCCCTCTCTCTATTCCACGGTACCACCACGGCCCTAAGACTGGATCTAGCATCGGCGCAGGTGGCAGACACCACCCATGGTCCTCGGCAGCATGGCGGACACCACCCAACATAGAGATGGACCTCGATGTCACAATCCTCGCCACTTGGGGCAGCTGGCGCAGACCAGCATAGACGACTGCAGGCACACATGACATGTGTACTTTTTAATTATTTTTATTCAATTTTCAATATCGGTTTCAATGTGGCGGTGATGAAGGTGAGCATCACTGCCGAACCGCAAAACCAGTGGTGGTGGTGGTTTTCAAGCCGGCGGAGATAATGTTTGTGTAGTAGTGTTTTGAAAGTGGTTTACAAACCCTAGATTTCTAATATTAATGCTAAGACAAATAAATGTCTAGGTTAATTTATAGCCCTTAACAATTTTGTACAACCAAGTGCATAAGGGCATTCTTAGTATAGAGTTTCGTTATGTGGATTGTAAGAGTGCCACATCATTTTGATGAGTGAAATGATCCCTCTTAGGACACAATTTTATAAATAGATAGTGAAGCATGGTGAAGCAAATGTGAATCACATGCGCAAGATTACCAACATCTAAATAGGTAGTGATGCAAATGTGCAGGCATGAATCTGTAACAAAATAAATCTATAAATTAACTTATACGAACCTACTTCTTGAGCAAAGACCAGGCATCTTCTTGCTCTAATTTGTCGACATGGTGGTAGGGCACCTCCGCCATCATGCCTTTAGTGACCATGTCATGTCTTGTGGTAACGAGGACACAACTACCTTGCTCTAGGATGCTTAATAATGGAGTTTTGAGGACACCCTCCCATGCATGGTGGTCCCAGACATCATCCATCACCAATAGTGTCTGGCACCCCTACAAGGCTTCCTTCAGGGTTCGCATTAGTGCAGCCTTTGTGTTTCTAGCTGCTTGATGGTCTCCTTGCGCTTCATTTATAGCTCTCTCCAATAGATCAATGTCGCTAAATTCTTGATTGACACTCAACCATATTCTTCTTTCAAATTCTAGTTTGATGATGTCATTGTTGAAGATCTTCTTGGCAAGGGTGGTTTTGCCAATCCCTCCAACTCCCACAATAGCATAGACCATAATTTTTTTGTGTTCATGTATATTTTTCTCCTTCTTTGTGAGCAAATCCACAAGATGTCTTGTGTCCTCCTCAATCTTCTCACCAGCAACACCTAACTCATCCTCCCCTGTTGTCTCACGCCTAGCACGACGAGAGGATTCTAACTTTTGCCTGCTATCCTCATAAGATGCAAGGTTAATGAAGTTAAATGTTTTGCTATGCTTCTCAATGTCATCTAGCCTCTCATTAAGATTTTTTATGCGATTACCAATGTCATGAGCATGGAGAGGATCCCTCATACAAAATAGCAAGGGATTGAAGCAGCCGATATCCATGCTTGGACCCCTTCCCATGGCCTTGAGCTGGCACAAATCAAGGATGTTGCCGGCATCATACATGACATTCCTAAGCTCTCTCACCCATGATTGTACACTCTCATCGATGATGTTCTTCTTGTCAGCATCGGCAAGGAACCTCTTAAGGTCCCCAAGCTTGATGTCCATCTTCTTTATCTCATCAGGGACACCCAACAGCAGATGCACCTCTTCTTTATTCATCTCCAACAACATGTCTTTGAAGTATGATGCTAAAGCATCCAATACCGCCGCCATTGTTGTTTGGTATCTAGAAAATCAATATTAGATAAAATGTCATTTTTTGATAATATGGTTTGTTTAAAGATGCTGAACGCATTAAGGCCCCGTAACATGGGCACTACTCAAATGGCAAAACTGTAGCACTAGATAAGTACTAGAACAGAGTTGATAGTAGGGAATGTTGCAACTAATCACAAAATGATAATTCAAGGGCCTGGCTTTGGTACCAGATCTGTTACATAGTAACAAGATAAAAGCACGGAGCTGAAAAATTAGTGAGTAGAAGATGTAAATATTTGAACGTTTGATCTATGGATGATGTTGCTATATATACTTGGCACCTAAAATCTGAAAGGAGTCACACCAATATCAACCTGCGTGTGAGTATGTTTGTGTGTGGAAGATAACTAACATATCTAACAATAATAAGAAACAAAGAAAGAAAGAAAGTGGATGGACAGAAAAATAGAGAGGGGGAGAGAACAGGGAAGTTGTGGTACGCATGGTGCATATGTATTTCATTTGTTTACATTCTATCTAGTATTATGCTTGGTTTGCTTGTGTTGTCATCAATCACAAAAAATGGGGACATTGTAAGGATAATGTGCCCATTATCGTATCTTTGAGTTTTGGTGATTTAGATGACAACGCAAGACAAGGACTAATATATATGTTAAATATATGTTAGATAACTGAAAATAGTTCCTAGGTGTGGAAGAAAAGAAATTAGCATGAAAACCGGTGATGAAATGGGGCAAAAAGTACTTGGTGCGCTGAAGAAGCACATGTTGGACAGTCTGGCGATGGGAGAAATATATGCACCTGACAATTGAAGATAGAAGTGCCTACGAAAAAAATTCCTTGCTTGAGTATCGGACAATCCAGTAGAAAGGCAGAAGCATGGATCATTCGATGATGACCAGAGACCTGGCCACTGTGTAGCCCTGGTAGGCAGAGAGCATTGAACCACCCAGCGAAATGAACCGTGAAGTTGGTGGATCATCCGGTGTGGTCCAGTGGAGTGACTAAAGGTGTTTGCAAGCACCAGAGGACCCGACGATATTAATTAAAAAAATCAAACAACGTATCGTCCAACAATTGGAAAAAGTAAACGAGTAGTTCAATAGCTAGTAACACCGTATGATCTTGTGATGGATCTTTTGAAGACAGTAAATCAGTCCAGTGTTTACAGGAAATTTGACGGACTTTTTCCGGTGGTTATTACAGATGGGCTATGTATATGAACTTGCCTTTCACTTGCTTGTGTGTGTCTTAGTACCCTTTAGTTTGAACATCTTCGAGACGGTGATCATCCATTCTTGGTGTGGAGTGGTGGCGTATCTGTGTGCAGGGGCGGATCCAAAATCAGCCCAGGGGGGGGCTAAATACTAGGAAAAGGCTTTGAGTTGGGCTTTCATAGGGATTTTGGGCTGAATTGAGAGCGAGTTGGGCCGATGTCCTCCTTGTATTTGTGGCCACGGGGGGCTGCAGCCCACCCTGAATCCGCCCATGTCTGTGTGCAAAGGACGAGGAGACCCCCCTAGTTTGGAGAAGATCCATAGTGTATACAGGGTCAAGGCAACTAGAAGAGCCAGGTGGTGGTGGTGAAACTTCATAATTCAAGGGATAGCCTTAGGTTAGCTGGGAGCTTTCTATCGCAAGTCAAACACCGTGACAGGGAGAGTATTTGTGTTTGATTCGTGTTTAAGACCTGGCTCGGCTAGCCAACAAAGCCTAGGTTACATTGGTTAGCTTAGCATGCACAAGAAATGGTGTGACTGGATGTCTAGTTTGCCTTGTATATAATCACCCATCTTTGTGCTAGTAAGTTACCTCTTTGAGGCATTCTATCGAACAGGTGGTCAGCCACATGCCAAACCATCTCTACTGCCAGCATGCTCCTCTACCCCCTCACAGGCGGGCACCTACGCCATTCCAACACACAGGCCAAAGTAGGAAGAAGCAGTTGAGCATGAGGACGGAGTATCGCAGATGCAATGGTGGTGATGTAATCGTAGGTAGGGGCCGAGGCACCTTGTGCAGAGCTAGCACGACTGTCGAGCCAACGGGTGCTGTTGACCGCCTCCGACCATGATGTCCTCAAGTTTTAAGGCCAATGCTTCTGACCATGATGTTGAGCTCGCCCTCCTCTATGGAGGGTTCCAACGTGGTGCTCGGCCTGGGTTCTTGGCGCTCCTCTCCTCTTTGGCAGGTGCTCGGTCCTTGTCGTGCTCTCCGGCTGGTGCTCAACGGTGGGGTACCAAGCTGGGACTAAGGGACTAGAGGTGAGGTGGCAGGGACCGATGGCCTTGAGGTGAGACATGTGCTAGTCAAATCGGGCTCCATGGAAATGTCTATAGAGGTCGTTTCCAGTAAAACAGGCTTAGGGGTGTTGGGTGCATTGTTGGACCCAATCTATATGCCCTTCTAGGCAACCAAATAGGCCGGCCTGCATTGCTGGAGCCTAGCAGGTGGTAGGATTGGATTTAGGTTTAGACTAGTTCATAGAATTGGCTCTAGGTTGCAAAACTATTTGTGGGAATGGTTAGTTAGACCAAACTAGAAAAACCATAAATGCACATCATGCTAAAGTAGCTTGGTTTTTCTTGTGTTAATTTAAATTAAGCTGTAGGATTTAAGTTTAAAATTAGACACCCAATTCACCCCCTGTTAGGTGTTCTCGAGACATCAATGGAGGGAGTATTACCAAATCTAATTTTGACATGCAAACAAGCCTCTAGAGACCTTAATGGACGGAGTATTACCAAATCTAATTTTGACATGCAAACAAGCATGGATATTGATGGTCGAAGCCTCCTGTGTTCAATATGGTGTCTTAGCTTGCCCAAAAGTATCGTATATATACTCCCTCCCTCCTAAATCAGACCATTCTAAGTTTGACAAAATTTACATAAAAGAATAAAAGTCCTTACAATACCAGGTTAACAGCATTAGATAAGTTACGAAATCTAGTTTCATATGTAATTCGCCTCTTTCATATTGTACTATTGATGTTAATACTCTTCACTATAAACTTAGTTAAATTAGGATAGTTTGACTAATTAGGACAACCTTAGATCCATATATTTCAGGACAAAAAAAAAGTATGGTATTAGTGATGTATACATTTTAGAAACTGTTTTTGTCTTTGTGAATGATAATACAAACACACAGATCTTTCAAAAACACACACAACCACAAGGAATAGGAGAATGTTTATATATAGGGATTTTTGTTAACACAAGGCTGATTTGTGCGTAGCACACTTGATTCATCGATTTTGTCCGCTGGACACCATGATTTTGTGTTTCATGTCTCCAACACAGCGAAGAATAAAATGACTATGATCTCTCCTTTGCCGCTGAGCAGTAATACATCAGCAAGAACTCTCGATTCCAATCGAGGGTGAAATGGTTTGCTACTGCCAGTGGTGGTGCCACCGTCCGGTGACCCCGAGGGGCCGACAGGTGCCCATCGGCGAAGTGCAATGGGATTTTTTTGTTTGTACCAAAGAGAGACTCCTATAAGTTTCTAGCTCCACCGCTGGCTGCTGCAATTTGTCCACCATTGAGCCACCGGGATTGACAAGAAGCTACTGAATCAACGCCACTGGTGGCCCTAATTTGAAGGGCATGCACGGAGAAGACCATGGATGCGGGCGTGTGGACATTTTGTTCTTGGCACCCCGGTATAGTACACTGCGTGAGCATGTGGCGCTGGCCCACATGAGCGTTAACATCTAGAGCTGGCGGTGCAGGATGCAGGACGGGGGCGATGGCGCTTACCGGGCGTAGCCCAACAGAAGGAGGTTTGGCGATAACAACATGGTCCAATGTGGAAATGAGTCGAAGGGAAGAGAGTGTCAAGGGCAGAATGGTCCTTTGACTGGGCATGGCGTGTCATGGAAAAAAATAATGTTTTGGCAACGTGTTTGTGACTAATTCAATGAGTACAGTGCGTTGTGCACAAATCCACTCTTTTTTTAGTGTCCTGTGGACAAAAATCCCTTATTATACCGTCAACAGATGAAGCACATGAATCAAGCAAACAAGAACCGAATATAGAAGGGGACAACATACAATTTTTGTATAACTATCAACAGACGAAGTATAAGCTAAGGGGTGTTGGGTGCATTGCTAGAGCTAGTCTGCAGGCCCTTCCGAGGCAACCATAGGACCACCTGCATTGCTATAGCTGGACAAGTAGCAAACAAGGCAACCAAACAGACCGGGAGGGTACCAGGATGGATATATACTCCCTGCCTCCTAAATCAGACCATTCTAAGTTTGACTAAATTTATAGAGAAGAACACTAACATTTACAATACCAAGTTAACATCATTAAGTAAATAACAAAATGCAGTTTCATAATCCGCCTATTTGATACTGTAGATGTTAATACTCTTCACTATAAACTTTGTTAAATTAGGATAGTTTGACTAATCAGGATAACCTTAGGTCAATTAATATTTCAGGATGGAGAGAGTATGCTACTCCATTAAAGATGCATACATTTTAGAAATTGTTTTTTTTTCTTTGTGAATCACAATACAAACACACTAGGAAACTTCGAAGAACACACACACATACACAAGGTAGAGGAGAAGATTTATATATATCAACAGATAAATCAAGGAAACCTGAAGGGAACAGAGATGGGGACAACTTACAATTTTTGTATAACTGCGAACCACGATGAGGGGTATCATCGCCGAACAAATATGGAAAAATTAAGGTCGGGTTTCAATCACAACGGATGGGCACAATCAATGCAACTCTGCAAATACGAATGGCATATTCATCAGTAGTTGGTTCAATGCGACCTCTAGGGAGGGTCATTCTATTTCATTATTTGAAATAAAAGAAAAGAAACAGATCAAGGAGAAGTGCTGAATTAATGTTGGGTGCTTACAGTTACAGATCAAGACGATCGACGAGTTTGCTCCCTGGCAGCTGCCTCTGATCAGAGCTGAGGTGCGCCCGGAGAAGAGAGCCGATGGATTGATCTGCACGCAGCAGTGATGTGTGTGACATGAATGAATGAAAGCGATATTGTGGGTGTACCAGACGCGAAGAAGCAGCTATCGGAGGCCTGCCTGCTATATACACACAGACACTGCCTACGACGGAGGGGAGAGGCCGCTTGTATTGTATCGTATCTAGCTGGAAGCAAGCAAGGAATACATTTTCCGATGGGTCAGGAGAGCCGGGATGGCGCTAGCTGCGCCCAGGAAGGAATGTATCCTAAGTGCTTTTGCTTTAGGCCGCGCCGTTAGAAGTTCGTGGAAGCATGTTGCTTTAAGGCTGCGCAGGGATGCATCCTGATCTCATCTGTGGGCTTTTGCTTTTGGCCACTGGAAACGGCAATGTAACACCCTAGGTGTTTGGCTTCCACTAAATTGCATGTCATTTCATAACCATATGCATCATCTATGTCATCATGCCATTGTCACTGAAACATACATATGCAACATTCGCATATTCTGATTGTTTCGTACTTGATTGCTTATGAATGGTAGTAGTGCAACATGTGAATGCAACATGGATTTCTCATACCTTGAAACATGGCAACAGGGTAGTAATATGACAAATATAAAATAACAACAAGGTCATGAAACATGTGAAACATGGAATTGAAACATATGAGTGAATTGCTTGTTTTAGTTGCTTTATCACATGTGATCATTAGAAGTTGGTATAACAATTTGTAAAGTGGTTGATTATGGTCTATTACACCTTAACTACACTTAGGTTACTTGTTGGGACATTGTTCATGTAGATCAAAATGACCAAAATGCCGTCAAGTGGAGGTTTGACTTGAATTGACCCCTAGAGTGTCACAGTTTGACTGATTCAAAAGACCAACTTAGAGATCTTGCATGGCTGTACACTCTTTACAAAAGTTGTAGCTAATTTATTAAGGAACAAAAGTTGTTTTATGATCATTTCATGAAAATGGCTAGAACATGCTCAAACATGGCCCACAAGTCAGAATTTCATGCTGATTTCATACTTAGAAATTTTTCTAAGTCCTTAAGTGTTTTGCAGTTTCGTGTACCCAACTTTTTCACCTTGTATCTCCCTAACAGAGCCAAACCAGCTCGAGCTCCAATAACAAGAGTTGTAGTTCACATATAGATGATCAACTTTGTTAACTATGGCATAGTCTAGATCGTCACGGATTAGGAGCTAATCACCGTCAAACTTGCTCTGTCAGTCATCGTCGGTGATCACTGAATCGCGATTTTTCTGAAAACGATCAGTGTCGCCATGGCCGACCGGCTCAGGCGACGCTCGCCGCGTGGCGTTCATGCGCTGCCGAGGTCACCACGTCGCGCGTCTGCGCTCCAGAAGAGGGCCAGCTCCTGCCCGAACGCGCTCACCGCTCCATTTCCCTTTCTCGCCTTCTCCGCGCGTAGCGCCGTGTCCGTAGCAGCTCCGCCATTGCCGACCGCGCGTCGCCATCGTCGTGCGCGCTCGCCACCGCAAAAACGAGTTGCCCAGTCTGTCAGTAGCCTCGCCATGGTCTTCTCTACCTTCTCCACCTCACCGTCGGTCCAATCGAGTCTTGGTAAGGACGAGCGCGTCGTTTTCTTCCACCGCCGCCGTGGCTGTTCTCGCCGGAGATGGCGCTCCACGCGGCCAGCTATCCTCGCACCCTTGCCATCCCTCCTCTATCTCGCGCTAGGTCATAGGAGCACTGCTGAAGCTCGTAGGGTCTCACATTCAAGACGTAGTGCCGTCATCTCGCCGGAGCCGGCCATGCCGCGGCCGTGCGCCGCCATTGCTCGTCGCCAACCCTGTAGTCGCAGCACTAGCCTCAATTGAGGGCACCAATAGATGCGCACTATTGTATTGAACATCGTAGCACCACCGGCCTCGTCGGAGGAGTCACCGGCGATGAGCTTCGCCGCCGCCCTGTTCTCCTGCCCAGCCTGTCTCTCTGTCACGTGGGTCCCACGTGTCAGCCACTGAGGCTCAGGCGGGAGCCTGGTTGGGCTGCGCCATTGCTTGGCCGCTCGCGCACGCGTCATGGGCCACCGTTCCTTCGGGCCGGCCCAACAGTGGCTGAGATTTGTTTTCTTGTTTTGTTTTGTTTTATTTATTTCATAGATTTGTATAGATATTCAAAAATATGTATCTCCTAGTTGATAGATCCAAATAATGTGGTTCTAATTTTATTGAGTTCATGATAAGGTCTAGTTTCTATTAAAAATACAATCCATGCCATGTTCTGTTATGAAAATCGGAGTTTCTATTTATCTCTTTTAATCATGCAAGAAATAGGGGTAATTATATTTTTTCTAGGTAGCTCCAAATGGCATGAAATTTTTATGGTGTACTGCTCATATCATGAATAGCTTGTAGTTAAATTTTCATAAATTTTGGACACAGTTTGTAGGAGATAGAAAATTATCTTGTTTGCATGGATGGATCTTGTGCGAATTTTCATAACTTCTCTATAGATCCAGTAAAGGTAAAATTTGGTGAGTGCTATTCTTATGCTAGAATGATGCTAGGAAAAATAAGAAATCTGTTGCTTGACACTTTTCAATAGGGTTTCCTAATTATGCTAAAAATAGACAGCCCGGATCACCGTCCTTGCAACTTTGTGAAAGGCAAGCCCCGGAGCATATTAAGCCTCCTAATTTCCGAAATGCAGTTACAGTATTATTGTTACATATATATATTGTTGCATTAAGTTTAGGTGTTGGATGCAAACACTTGCTGCATTGGTTACCCAATCCTTGTCCAGATATTGTTACCCTGAATCCTATGTAGCTCAGGTTCGCATAGTGCTTAGCCCTGCTTAAACACGGTAGAAGTCAGGTGATTTCCTATCACCTGCGAGATATAGGAAGATACATGTGGCACGGTTGGCTATATTTGCTATCATGGAAAAGAACCAGTCTTAATTTGAAATAAAGACCGGACGGAGGCTTGCCGGTTTGCAGTGACTCCGTCTATGTCGATTAAGGACTGAATCTTGGAGCCTTTCTTGTTCATGTTGAATGCATACCTCTCTCTTAGTTGGCCGGGTCTAGTGACCGATCGTGAAGCCGAGTAGCTCAACTCAGGCCGGGAGTCGATAAGTATAAAGTATGCCTCAGAAGGGAGCCGTAGGCGTGAGTCCAAGGGCAGGTGATTTAAAAGTCCTGATCGTCCTGGCAGAAGGGTAATCCCTGAGAGCGCTAGCGCTAATCGAACCTACGAATTTGGTTCCTGAATTGTACCAAAGGTAACCCAGGCTACCCTTGCTAAGTATGCCAGGGTGAGAGTTAGGAATACCCCCTCAGCTGAGTTGTAATTCGATTCGAGTCATCGTCTCTCCTGGTTAGTGAGAACTTGACGGGCTTATCTCCAATGTAGATACACTAAATAACATAATGGTTCGGAAATGATGATATGATGATGACAGCCTTATTATACCTGCTATGGTTAATATTGTTTGCTCCTAATAAGTGAGTGCTCTAGTACAGGTGCTAATCTAGTGGACAGGTAAATAATGATAAGCTTGATGCTAAGTTTAAATTGGTTACTATAATCATAAGCTCTTTTATGCAACTGTGTCAAGCTAGCCCACCTGAAAAGCCTTGCATGATCCTTGATGTCTTTTATTTCTGGTTTGACGGGTAAGTCTAGCTGAGTACCTTCTCGTACTCAGGGTTTATCTCCCACCTGTTGCAGATGACCAGTTCTACTTTGGTTGCTGCAAGTACTGCCTTCTCCCAGCTGGGGATGAAGACTAGACCGTTGGGCGCGGTCTCTAGTAGTTCTCGTACCTGATAATGCTTTTGTGGGACATGACTCAGACTTGGCAATGTAATAGAAAACTATGATGTTTTGTACTAAACTATGTTGCTTCCGCACACTCAAACTTGGTTTGTAATATTCTATTTAAACTCTGATGGATGTAATCCGAATGCTTATTATGAAATATTGTAACGGATGATGTGTTGTGTTGAATCACTACAATCTTGGTTTGTATGTCAAGAGTTGGTTGAAATCCTTCGTGATTTTCGGACTACCGGGATTATGGGAGCTTAAGTACAGGAATTTGATCGCTTCGGTGATTGTTTTTGTACTTACGTTCTTATGATTTGGTCGGTTCAGTTACAGCTGGCATCAGAGCAAGATTCGACACTAAACATGTCATTTGTGTATTTAAAACAAAAGTAATTGTGAAAATCCTAAATTAAATACTAAGTATTGCCAGTGGTCATATCCCTTATGCCCAAATAAGGACTCTTAGGTGGCTTATTAAAGTACTAACTTGGGGGTTCCTGCTTATTTCTGTTTCGTCGTCCATACGGCGTGCTATTGTATGGATGCCATCCGCTTGGGTGGTAATGTATGGATCAAAATACCTCTACGCTCTGGTAAGTGGGAGTTGTGAGAGCATGACCATCCAACCGTCGGTCTAGGGGAGAGTAGTTGTGGTTGCTCGCATACTTACATGTTCAATCATGTATCTATGAGAGTACTTAAATGTGGGTATCTCTGACGGGTAGCTATGATACTAGAGTATATGCATCGGGGGATGTATGTATGAAAGTATTTAGTTTACATGCCTTTTTGGGAAATTATTGGGCTGAAATGAAATTTTCTGCAAGTACACTAACAACGTATCGTTGTAGATCGACTAGCTACCGTATACGAGAGAACATATGTATGCCACCGTATATTTTGCTAGCCTTTAAATTTTTCTAGGTTTGTGAGGACATACAGAACGTGCATGCATCATGCGCAAGCATACATGGCATTTCTTGCATTACTCCCTCCTTTAAAATATGATTGTCTCGACTAATTAAATTTCATATCCCTTAAATGATTCTCCCCTTACGTTGTAACTTTTTGCTACAGATGGCGCGCACGAAACTCACTGCTCGCAAGTCTGCTGGAGGCAGGGCGCCTCGTCACCGTTTAGCTCCTCGTGAGCCCCGTCCTGAGCCTACTGAGGTGGAAAGGCTGAGGACAGAGCTGGCTCGGGTGACTGCTGAGAGGAATGCGGCTCAGCACCGTTTGGAGCAAGTAACACAGGAAAGGGACCAAGAGACCCTTGAGGTTCAGAGGTTGACAGTTGCTCACCGCAACTGTGAACGTATGTTGATTCACGTGATGAACGAACGGAATGAAGCCTGGCACGAAGAGAATGTGTTGAGAGCGCGACAGGTGGAGCTAGAGCAGCAAGTGGCAGTTGCCGAAGAGTACAATGACCATCTCCATGAGGAGGTTCACCTGTTACACAATCAACTTCACCCTCTCCTGCCACCTGATGATGAGGATGAGATGGGCTCTGGTGTCATCATGGCTGAAGGTGATGATGGCATTGAGGTCAATGGACCTGAGGATGTTCCACCTGAAGAGGAGGAAGATGAGGAGTTAGAGCCTGCTAGTGATGAAGATGGAGGAGAGATCTTCGACACTGACTCCGAGGACGATGCGTAGTTTAGCTTACTACTTAGCTAATGCGCTAGAGCTAGTCTTTTGTTGATCCTCATGCATGAACGAGTAGCTTTGTATCAAGTTAATCGTTGGGATGTAGTATCGAACCCTATGTTACCCTTGATGTAAGTTTGGAACCACTATGGCTTGGATGTAACTTATCAAACGTGTTATGCTCCACGTATGTGAGCTTTTGCTGAATTTCGTCTTTGCGGTCTATGGATCTCGTTGTTGGTCAAGTTCATCGCATTTATGTGTCAATTGATGCGCTTGATGAGTTGTGTGATTGTGATAAATGATTGTGCCTCTGTTGATTATATAAATGCATTCTCTCCAATGGACTCAGTTTGGCATAATTATACAATTCATCTACAAAAGTTTCCACATCGTAAGTGCTCATTGGCTATACCTTTTGCAGATGGCTTATAACCTTCGTCGTGGTCGTAGCATGGGAGATGAGGAACAACCACCTCCTCCACCACCCACACCAGCTGAGCTAATGCAAACAGTTGTTGAAAGTCAGCGCATGCTAGCTGAGGCTAGGTGCCATATGGCTAACCGTGATGACCGACATGTCCGCCAGGGACCCGAGCCAAACCAGTACAGCAGCTTTAAGGACTTCATGGACACAAAGCCTCCTATCTTTCGTGAGGCAGAGGAACCATTACAAGCTGATGAATGGTTGAGCACGATAGAGCAAAGGTTTGGATTGCTCCGTTTGACAGAAGGCATGAAGGCTTCGTATGCAGGACACCAGCTCCAAAGCCCTGCAGGCATCTGGTGGACCCATCACAGGACCACTTTCCCTGCAAACGTTGAGATAGTTTGGGACCAGTTCCAGACAGCTTTCCGAGGACACTTTATCCCTCCGGGTCTCATGGCCATTAAGCATACCGAGTTTATGAAGCTAACCCAAGGCAACAAGAGTCTTAATGAATACCTCCAGGCATTCAACAACCTGGCGAGGTATGCTCCCGAGTTCGTCGATACTGACGCCAAGAGAATAGCTAGCTTCAAGAGGGGACTTTCCCCTAAACTGATGAAGTCTATGGGCAACTGCAAGTGTGTCACCTTCAATGAGTTTATCAGTGACACCCTGACTTAGGAGAACAATGATAAGATATATGCTGCTTCCAAGACCCGTAAAAGAAACTTTGAGGCTGGTGCTTCTCAGTCTAAGGCACCAGTGGTATCCAAGACCCCGTATCGTCCACCCAATGCTAATGTCTGGTACTGCCCACCTCAGAAGAAGAACCAAGCTAAAACCGGTTTCCGCAAGGGGTACACAATTTCCTTGCCAAAGAATACCTCTGGGCAGGGCAGCTCCAATGTTCCACTAGCAAACAGGCCATGCTGGAACTGTAACCAGCCTGGTCATTGGGCAAATAAGTGTCCCTACCCTCCCAAGAATGCTCAAGGAAACGTCCGTCAGGGGCGTGTTCACTACACGACTGTGGAGGAAATTCCTGCTGGTGAAGTGGTCACCGCTGGTAAGTTCCTTATTAATGATCACCCTGCAGTTGTGCTCTTTGATTCGGGTGCTTCACATTCCTTTGTGAGTTCTACTTTTGCATCTGAGCATAATATGAATGTGATTACAATTGTCAAGGGTGGGTATTGTATTAGTGCTGCTGGAAATAATATCCTGACTAACCAAGTAGTTAAAGATGTAAGCTTGAGATTGGGGATCGAGAGTTCCTTACGGATCTTGTAGTTCTACCAGGAGTAGGAATCGATGTAATCCTAGGAATGAAGTGGATGAGCGGGAATGGAGTGTTGATCGATACATCAACCCGTGTGGTAATGTTGAGGGATCCTGTGGATAAGAAGGGTTTTCTAGTGCAGTTACCTCGTGATATCTCTATCCACAATACAGCCAATGCTACCCTAGCCAAAGCCATTGAGGATCTACCGGTTGTCTATGAGTTTCTAGATGTCTTCCCTGATGACTTGCTTGGATTACCTCCGGACCGTGATGTAGAATTCAAGATAGAAATCATTCTGGGTACGGCTCCTATTTCTCAAAGGCCCTATCGAATGCCGCCCAATGAGTTGGCTGAGCTGAAGAGTCAGTTGAATGAGCTATTGAAGAAAGGTTTGATTCGGCCTAGTTCTTCTCCTTGGGGTTGTCCAGCTATATTTGTGAAGAAGAAGGATGAGTCTCTACGCATGTGCATGGATTATCGCCCCCTTAATGCTGTGGCTATCAAGAACAAATACCCTCTTCCTCGCATCGATATTCTGTTTGATCAGCTCTCCAAAGCTAAGGTATTCTCCAAGATCGATTTGAGGTCTGGCTACCATCAGATCAAAATTCATCCTGAAGATATACCTAAGATAGCTTTCTCTACTCGTTATGGCTTGTTCGAATACCTTGTCATGTCTTTTGGGTTGACAAATGCTCCGGCACACTTTATGTACCTGATGAATTCTGTATTCATGCCGGAATTGGACAAGTTTGTCGTTGTGTTCATTGATGATATCCTTGTATATTCTCGGAATGAAGAAGAGTATGCTGAACATCTGAGAATTGTTTTAACTCGGTTACGTGACAACCAGCTTTATGCTAAGTTCAGCAAGTGCGAATTCTGGTTGAATAAGATACCTTTTCTAGGTCATGTGTTATCTGGTGATGGAATTTCGGTTGACCCTACTAAGGTGCAAGAAGTCCTTGAGTGGAAGGCACCTACTACGGTCACAGAAGTCCGAAGTTTCCTAGGTTTGGCTGGCTACTATCGTCGCTTTATCCCGGATTTCTCAAAAATCACCAAGCCCATGACTCGACTACTTCAAAAAGATGAGAAGTTTGTGTGGACTCCGAAGTGTGAAGAGGCTTTCCACACTTTGCGGACCTTACTAACCTATGCTCCTATATTGGCACAACCTGACATCGAAAAGCCTTTTGATGTCTACTGTGATGCATGTGGCACCAGTTTGGGGTGTGTTCTTATGCAGGAGGGGCGGGTCATTGCTTATGCTTCGCGCCAGCTTCGAAAACATGAAGTCAACTATCCTACCCATGACTTAGAACTAGCCGCAGTTGTTCATGCCCTGAAAATTTGGAGACATTACTTGCTGGGTAATGTGTGCAACATCTATACTGACCATAAAAGCCTCAAGTATATCTTTACTCAACCCGAGTTGAACATGCGTCAACGGCGATGGTTAGAATTAATCAAAGACTACAACCTTCAAGTGCACTACCATCCTGGTAAGGCAAATGTGGTTGCTGATGCCTTAAGCAGAAAGGCCCATTGCAATTCCTTAGTTAGTGAAGACTTTCATCTGGCACACCTCCTTCATCCTGTAGTACTCCACAATATCACTATGGATTGCTCTCTTAGAAGTCGAATTATCGAACTCCAGAAGACTGATGTGGGTGTGTTTCACATCAAGCGAAAGATGAAAGAGAAAGAAATCAAGCACTTTAGGGTCGATGATAAGGGAATTCTCTGGTTTAATGATAGGCTTGTGGTACCCAAAGACAAAGAACTTAGAAATCAAATTATGGCTGAAGCCTATTCTTCTAAATTGTCCATCCATCCTAGTAGCAGTAAAATGTATCAAGATCTCAAGTTGTATTATTGGTGGACCAAGATGAAGAAAGAAATCGTAGCTTACGTGGCAAGGTGTGATAACTATTGCAGAGTCAAGGCTATTCACATAAGGCCCGGATTATTGCAGCCACTCTCTATTCCTGGCTGGAAGTGGGAAGAAATTAGCATGGATTTCATTGTTGGACTACCCACTACCAAAAAGGGTTGTGATTCCATCTGGGTTATCGTAGATCGTCTAACTAAATCCGCTCACTTTATTCCGGTCAAGTCTACCTATCATCCTCACAATTATGCTGAGATTTACTTTCAACAAGTGGTACGTCTCCATGGTGTACCCAAATCCATTGTTTCAGATAGAGGACCGCAATTCACGGCTCGCTTTTGGGAGTGCTTACATCAGAATCTTGGCACTCATTTAATCCGTAGTTCTGCCTATCATCCGCAAACATCAGGACAGACTGAGCGTGTTAATCAAATTCTTGAGGACATGCTTAGAGCTTGTCTTATCTCTTGCAAAGGCTCTTGGGAGGACTGGTTACCTCTCGCTGAATTCTCTTATAACAACAGTTATCAAGAGAGTATAAAAATGGCTCCTTTTGAAGCTCTTTATGGCCGTAAGTGTAGAACTCCTTTGAACTGGGTGGAACCCGGGGAAAGAAGATTCGATGGTATTGATTTTGTAAAAGAAGCCGAAGAGCAAGTTCGAACTATACAGAAGAATATGACTGCCGCTCAGGCTAGACAAAAGAGCTACGCTGACAAGAGAAGAAAACCTATTGAGTTTGAAGTAGGTGATCATGTTTATCTGAAGGTATCCCCTATGAAAGGAGTAAAACGTTTTGGAATCAAAAGGAAGCTTGAGCCTCGATATGTTGGACCTTACCGCATTATCGAGAAAAGTGGAAGAGTAGCATATAAGCTCGATCTACCACGTGAGATGGGAGCTATATTCTCGGTATTCCATGTGTCCCAGCTGAAGAAGTGTCTTCGTATTCCCGAGGAAAGAATAGCAACAAGGAAAGCCAACTTGAAATCTGATCTTTCTTATGAGGAAAAGCCCGTGCAAGTTCTGGATACTCAAGAAAGAGTGACTCGTACACGAGTGATTAAGTTATACAAGGTAGTTTGGAGTAATCATAGTGAACGGGATGCAACCTGGGAGCGGGAAGATTATTTAAAGGAAAATCATCCAACTTTCTATACTAAATGGTACGCTTTCCAAATCTCGGGATGAGATTTTTCTAAGGGGGGAGGGCTATAACACCCTAGGTGTTTGGCTTCCACTAAATTGCATGTCATTTCATAACCATATGCATCATCTATGTCATCATGCCATTGTCACTGAAACATACATATGCAACATTCGCATATTCTGATTGTTTCGTACTTGATTGCTTATGAATGGTAGTAGTGCAACATGTGAATGCAACATGGATTTCTCATACCTTGAAACATGGCAACAGGGTAGTAATATGACAAATATAAAATAACAACAAGGTCATGAAACATGTGAAACATGGAATTGAAACATATGAGTGAATTGCTTGTTTTAGTTGCTTTATCACATGTGATCATTAGAAGTTGGTATAACAATTTGTAAAGTGGTTGATTATGGTCTATTACACCTTAACTACACTTAGGTTACTTGTTGGGACATTGTTCATGTAGATCAAAATGACCAAAATGCCGTCAAGTGGAGGTTTGACTTGAATTGACCCCTAGAGTGTCACAGTTTGACTGATTCAAAAGACCAACTTAGAGATCTTGCATGGCTGTACACTCTTTACAAAAGTTGTAGCTAATTTATTAAGGAACAAAAGTTGTTTTATGATCATTTCATGAAAATGGCTAGAACATGCTCAAACATGGCCCACAAGTCAGAATTTCATGCTGATTTCATACTTAGAAATTTTCTAAGTCCTGAAGTGTTTTGCAGTTTCGTGTACCCAACTTTTTCACCTTGTATCTCCCTAACAGAGCCAAACCAGCTCGAGCTCCAATAACAAGAGTTGTAGTTCACATATAGATGATCAACTTTGTTAACTATGGCATAGTCTAGATCGTCACGGATTAGGAGCTAATCACCGTCAAACTTGCTCTGTCAGTCATCGTCGGTGATCACTGAATCGCGATTTTTCTGAAAACGGTCAGTGTCGCCATGGCCGACCGGCTCAGGCGACGCTCGCCGCGTGGCGTTCATGCACTGCCGAGGTCACCACGTCGCGCGTCCACGCTCTAGAAGAGGGCCAGCTCCTGCCCGAACACGCTCACCGCTCCATTTCCCTCTCTCGCCTTCTCCGCGCGCAACGCCGTGTCCGCAGCAGCTCCGCCATTGCCGACCGCGCGTCGCCGTTGTCGTGCGCACTCGCCACCGCGAAAACGAGTTGCCCAGTCCGTCAGTAGCCTCGCCGTGGTCTTCTCTACCTTCTCCACCTCACCGTCGGTCCAATCGAGTCTTGGTAAGGACGAACGCGTCGTTTTCTTCCACCGCCGCCGTGGCTGTTCTCGCCGGAGATGGCGCTCCATGCGGCCAGCTGTCATCGCACCCTTGCCATCCCTCCTCTATCTCGCGCTAGGTCATAGGAGCACTGCTGAAGCTCGTAGGGTCTCACATTCAAGACGTAGCGCCGTCATCTCGCCGGAGCCGGCCATGCCGCGGCCGTGCGCCGCCATTGCTCGTCGCAAACCCTATAGCCGCAGCACTAGCCTCAATTGAGGGCACCAATAGATGCGCACTGTTGTATTGAACATCGTAGCACCGCCAGCCTCGTCGGAGGAGTAACCGGCGATGAGCTTCGCCGCCGCCCTGTTCTCCTCCCCTGCCTGTCTCTCTATCACGTGGGTCCCGCGTGTCAGCCGTTGAGGCTCAAGCGGGAGCCTGGTTGGGCTGTGCCATTGCTGGGCCACTCGCGCACGCGTCATGGGCCGCCGTTCCTTCGGGCCGGCCCAACAGTGGCTGAGATTTGTTTTCTTGTTTTGTTTTGTTTTATTTATTTCACAGATTTGTATAGATATTCAAAAATATGTATCTCCTAGTTGATAGATCCAAATGATGTGGTTCTAATTTTGTTGAGTTCATGATAAGGTCTAGTTTCTATTAAAAATACAATCCAGGCCATGTCCTATTATGAAAATAGGAGTTTCTATTTATCTCTTTTAATCATGCAAGAAATAGGGGTAATTATATTTTTTTTTCTAGGTAGCTCCAAATGGTATGAAATTTTTATGGTGTACTGCTCATATCATGAATAGATTGTAGTTAAATTTTCATAAATTTTGGACACTGTTTGTAGGAGATAGAAAATTATCTTATTTGCATGGATGGATATTGTGTGAATTTTCATAATTTTTCTATAGATCTAGTAAAGGTAAAATTTGGTGAGTGCTATTCTTATGCTAGAATGATGCTAGGAAAAATAAGAAATCTGTTGCTTGACACTTTTAAATAGGGTTTCCTAATTATGCTAAAAATAGACATGCCACCTATTATTTTGGGTACAGCAAGTTCTGCTTGCCCAATGGCTTTGAAATTTTTATGGTAGTCTATGTGAAGCATGAGATAGCTACTGTAATTTTTGTAGATTTTTATGAACAATTTTACTATATATTGCTTTAATCACCTAATTAACTAAATAAATTGGAAAAAGATATTAAATAATTTATTTAGAAGTTAGCACTATACTTTATAGTGTTCCTCTGGTATGTGCAACAAGTTGGTAAACTTGGTTTGGTCAAATTAGGCTTTTGCATCATCATTAAATAATTAAGTTAGTAACCCTGTCATTTCTGGACAGATTCTAGGTTTACTGGAAATTGATTTGGTTAACATAAGAATCATGCTTTGCTGTTTACCATTGATTTGTAGAAAATTTTATAAGCTTTCCAGAATGTCCTCATACAAGTCATTTGGAATTGTAGAACTCTGGTTGTGATTGAATTAAGGGACTACTTGTATGCATATGAAACTTTAAATGTTAAATTATGTATACCTTTACTATTTCTAAGTTTGTGGTAATGTTCCTAGGTGTTAGGCCTTTAACTGAAGATGAGCTTCTTTATCTTAGGTTATGCAAGATAGGTAAGTTGATCTTGTTCTTCAAGTTAAGTTAGATACATGCTTAAAGTGATTTGAATAGAGCTATTTTACTCAGTAAACGAGTGTCCAGTGATGCTTTCGTAAACACTTACTGTGATTCATTCATCATGAGCATCATGTCATTCCTTATGCATCCATGATATTCATCTCGTGCATCGGCATGCAATAGGTGTACCAGAGGGAGTAACACTGCTGGAATTCGAGGAACCGAGCGAGCAGCAGCAGCCGACACCAGAGGTTCAGGAGGTGCAGCCTTCAGGAGAAGTGACAGACGAGGTCGCCGTTGAGTGCCCGGATCACCGTCCTTGCAACTTTGTGAAAGGCAAGCCCCGGAGCATATTAAGCCTCCTAATTTCTGAAATGCAGTTACATTATTATTGTTACATATATATATTGTTGCTTTAAGTTTAGGTGTTGGATGCAAACACTTGCTGCATTGGTTACCCAATCCTTGTCCAGATATTGTTACCCTGAATCCTATGTAGCTCAGGTTCGCATAGTGCATAGCCCTGCTTAAACACGGTAGAAGTCAGGTGATTTCCTGTCACCTGCGAGATATAGGAAGATACATGTGGCACGGTTGGCTATATTTGCTATCGTGGAAAAGAACCAGTCTTAATTTGAAATAAAGACCGGACGGAGGCTTGCCGGTTTGCAGTGACTCCGTCTGTGTCGATTAAGGACTGAATCTTGGAGCCTTTCCTGTTCATGTTGAACGCATGCCTCTCTCTTAGTTGGCCGGGTCTGGTGACCGACCGCGAAGCCGAGTAGCTCAACTCAGGCCGGGAGTCGATAAGTATAAAGTACGCCTCGGAAGGGAGCCGTAGGCGTGAGTCCAAGGGCAGGTGATTTAAAAGTCCTGATCGTCCTGGCAGAAGGGTAATCCCTGAGAGCGCTGGCGCTGATCGAACCCGCGAATTTGGTTCCTGAATTGTACCAAAGGTAACCCACGGCTACCCTTGCTAAGTATGCCAGGGTGAGAGTTAGGAATATCCCCTCAGCTGAGTTGTAATTCGATTCGAGTCGCCGTCTCTCCCGGTTAGTGAGAACTTGACGAGCTTATCTCCAATGTAGATACACTAAATAATCTAATGGTTCGGAAATGATGATATGATGATGACAGCCTTATTATACCTGCTATGGTTAATATTGTTTGCTCCTAATAAGTGAGTGCTCTAGTACAGGTGCTAATCTAGTGGACAGGTAAATAATGATAAGCTTGATGCTAAGTTTAAATTGGTTACTATAATCATAAGCTCTTTTATGCAACTGTGTCAAGCTAGCCCACCTAAAAAGCCTTGCATGATCCTTGATGTCTTTTATTTCTGGTTTGACGGGTAAGTCTAGCTGAGTACCTTCTCGTACTCAGGGTTTATCTTCCACCTGTTGCAGATGACCAGTTCTACTTTGGTTGCTGCAAGTACTGCCTTCTCCCAGCTGGGGATGAAGACTAGACCGTTGGGCGCGGTCTCTAGTAGTTCTCGTACCTGATAATGCTTTTGTGGAACATGACTCAGACTTGGCAATGTAATTGAAAACTATGATGTTTTGTACTAAACTATGTTGCTTCCGCACACTCAAACTTGGTTTGTAATATTCTATTTAAACTCTGATGGATGTAATCCGAATGCTTATTATGAAATGTTGTAACGGGTGATGTGTTGTGTTGAATCACTACGATCTTGGTTTGTATGTCGAGAGTTGGTTGAAATCCTTCGTGATTTCCGGACTACTGGGATTATGAGAGCTTAAGTACAGGAATTTGATCGCTTCGGTGATTGTTTTTGTACTTACGTTCTTATGATTTGGTCGGTTCAGTTACAGGCAAAGCATATGTTGCAGCGACAAGCAAGGAATATATACAAGCTGGTCATATCATCTGCTTTTCCTATACCCGTACGGTACGACGAGCGTACGTGTTTCCATTCCCATCATGTTCCTGTGCAGTGCAGACTGTATAGCGCAGACACCCTGCTACCTGTACGGTTGCTTTTTCTGTCTGGTGTAGGAGTACAACTAACTGAAGATGCCCTGAGAAACACAACAAGTACGCAAAGCCGTTAGGAAAAAAAAAGAAAGGATGGCCAAGTATAAGATTCCCTTGATGAGGCTGATAGGGCCGTTGCACAAATTAAACAAAGGTAAGCAAAGCCAGAGTAGCCAGTTGCTAGCTGGTGGGAGGAATTCGAAGGCGTGCATCTGTTCACAACCAAAATTGTCTATTTTTTGTGAAGTTGTCAAAATGTGCAATGGACCTCACCATTGCTTTCCTCTTGTCGAGATGGTCAAAAGAAACTTATATGGAACGTCCAATACGGAGTCCTTGAGAAGACTCTAGTGTCTGAGTCCTCGAGAAGATACTCTCTACTGTCGAAAGTTCCGACACATGTCGGAAGTGCCGACAGCCATCAGAAATTCCAAGAAACCTGAAAAAGCCTGCTCGGGTGTCCGGGCTCATCCCCACGTTGGGAATTCCGATAGGCATCGGAAGTTCCGACATTCGGAAGTTTCGACAGGCGTCAAAACTTTGAACTGGCCTAATAAAAGACCCTATTTGGATGTGGCCTTTTGGATTCTAATCGAAACTCTTCCAGACTCATGGAAAACTTGGAAAAAAACATGTTGGAAGGTTTCCCACTGGGATAAGACCTCATCTCTCTCTATATATTAGAGGATCATGACCGATTGAGTACATCCAACAACCAATCGATCTTTTTTACATCAATTACTCCTTTCACCCTAATCTCTTCCAACCCATGCTGCTATTCATCGCTTGATCCAACGACCAATGGTGCCCTAGCCTCGCCGGCTGACCTAGGGCAACCTAGCGACGTCCTTACCGTGATGGGGTCCCTCCCGGGCGAGAGCTTCAACTCGTTCATTTGCTAATTTGCCTAGAAACTTGTCATTCTTCGTCATGCAAGTCTGATTGGCTATCCTTTGGTGGTTTGCCCATAAACTTCATTGTTCTTCGCCATAAAAGAGTGTTAGTTATCCTTTGCTGGTTTGCTTGTATACTCGCCGCTCCTCACAATGTAAGTATGATCCTCACTGCATTCTTTGGTCCGTGGCGACCCGGACGATCTAGCCCTAGCTAGTGTGTGATCCGTTTCGGCGTCCATAGCATCTTTTACCTTTCGGATGCGTGACGTGTCACATCTGATCGTGTTGCATGTTTTCCTTTGACCGACAAGGTAAAATTTTTATTTTTATCCATTTGTTCTCAAAATTATTTTTCATGTTTTCATTCGAGTTTGACGTAAGCCCTAGCACAAAAAGCCATTTTTTTGCCTTCTAAGATTAGTTTTTTGCTAATTTTTAATCCAGATTTGTATTTTTTGGAAAAACGGATTTGTAGGGACGCATCTATATCCAGTCGCCCCTAAAAATGACCAGTCGCCCCTATAAAACGATTTGTAGGGGCGGCTGGCGAACTGCCCTACAAATCGGCGGTTTGTAGAGTCGGGGCCGTAGGGGTGGCTGGCCAAACTGCTGCTACAAATAGTGTGGAGCTGCCCCTACAAAGTCTTTCTTTAGTAGTGCATCTAGCTCTGGCCAGAGTGTTGCCTGGACTAATTACCATGATTAGTTGATTCACTTTTTTTTGGATGATGGATTAGTTGATTCACTAGTTCCTATTTTTCCTCTTTAAAATAACCATTCAGGTGGACGCCCTATTATCGACCTCCGTGTGAAATGCGTTATAAACATATCAACAAAATAGAAGTATTTCCTCAATCATGTATAAACAATATATAAGTGATTTTGTTTTTTTTCTCGTATAAGCATTCTAAGTTCGGGCTTCCAACAAAATGTAGTTCCTTTCGCCTTGCCACATGTTAGGCAAAAACTCTTCAACTTTCTAGGCAGATCCAAGGCGAAAACTTTTTAGTAGGCAAACAGTACTCCCCATAATTCTGCATTATTCTGTGAACACAAGGTTAATATGTGCCTTTGTGGTTTGGATTTGTGATGAGTGATTGTCGACATGATTCACGTCTTGGGTTGAGTTTGTGAACTAACTATGGCGTAAGTTGGGTTGTGCAACATGTCTCTTCGCTTGTGCGCAGGTGTGGAGCTCGGAGGCGGTGGTCGACGGTGAGGTGAAGGTCAAGTAGGGACGTGCCGTGCCAATGGACTAGAAGCAGTGAAGGACGGATGTGAGGCTTGGACTAAGGGACCAGGCGGCCGGGTGACTAGTCGCGGTGGCTGACATCTGGGGATATCGACATGCGCAAGTGTACATGGAGGAGTGACCGTGTTGACCGAGTCAAGACGGCGCACGTGCAAGTCGAGCGGAGGCTCTGGAAGACTTGGCGCCCGGGCGGTCGAGGACGGAGGTGACATGCGTCGAGTTGCGGGTGACGCGTATGGAGTATGCTACTCGCGGACGGTTTGGTGGTTTGGGCCTCAAACCATCGGGCGGACGGTTTCCGGGTTTGGGCCTCAAAACCCGGACGGAGGTTCCAAGGAGGAACGAGGTGGCACGTGGTGGAATTACAGAGGTTACATCGAGGCGAAGCAAATCTGTGTAGGAAGCGAGGCTGTCCGGTCGATAGAAATTGGGTTGTACCATAATTTTGCCCGAAAATATCTAGGGGCACAAATGAAATTGTGTAATAAGCCTATAAATAAAATGGGGCTGCCACCACTCAGTGTCATCTCTTGGACTTTTTCATTTCCTCATTCTAGTCCCCCTCCTAGAGTTTGTTCGAGGTCCACAAATTCGAAATTTGTGTAAGCAGAGATTTTGAGTTGGGAATGGAGGCCCGAATCCTCCAGTTGTCCTCCGGAATTCATCACTTGTGCCTGTGATTTTCATTTTGTTGCGTTGTTCGTTTTTCTCCATTTTCGTTCTTGGCTACAATCTGAATTTCTTAGAGTTTGGGTCGATCCCAGGCGATGATTTCTTGAGGATAGATTCGTAGCAAGTTGAATTCCATCTTTGTAAATTTTTGGAACGAATGAGGGAGATTTGGGTCGTTTTTCTTTTGATTTTCTGGTCGCTCTTTGTCCCTGTTCGTGCCTAGCAGAGGCACTGCTTTTCCTGTTCGTCTGTTGCGTGTGGGGAGACGAGCAACTGAGCACCAGCACCGTGCTCACCAGGCCCGAGCCGGTGCTCGCCCAGAGAGGCCGAAGGCCTGCGCCAAGCAGCAGGAGCCGCGGTACGTGCATCTCTCCATCTCCATCGTCGGTCTCCTCCCTGTCTCTACTTCCTTCGGTGCTTGCATCTCTCCATCTCCGCTCGGTACGTGCAACCTAGTGCCGTGCGGTAGCTGTTTCCCTCCGTTCGTGCGGTTTTTCTCTCGGTTCTGTTCGGCTCTCGGTGTACACCGCCTCCTGATCGTGCGGTGCACCGCTCGGCAGTGTCTGCTGCCCTTCGGTGGTGTCCGGTGCCTGTCATTGATTCAAGGAACTTATCTAAGTATTCTCGTCACCAGTTGGTATGGATATTTTAGATTTGGGAATTTCTTTTGGTTTGTTTGTTTGGCGGTGATTTGGGCACAGCGGCCAAATATTTCTAGAGAAATTTTACGGCTCCCATTCACCCCCTCTGGTCACCGTTTTCGATCCTTTATATTGCTACTAATTTAAATATCTGAAAAATAAAAGGAGCCTCGTTAGGAAGCTGCATTCTCATGGCACTGGCAGCATATATATGAACATTTAGTTGGCAACCTACGTACATTTTCAGGCTCACAATGAATCCACAAGCCGGAATAAGCTGTATCATAACATTTGTTTTGTAACATGACGACTCACAACTTAATTATATGTACAAGGCTCTGTATTCTCAGGTGGTAACCTTCATCCACAGTAACACAGATTCGATTAAAAAAATTAATTCACATCACATCGCATTCTAGTCACCATGAATTTATTTGCAGTGTCCAACATCTGACTGCCTCACGACGACCCGCAGCGTAGTAATCGGCTCCATTGCTTCTTCTTCGGCCGAAGCGATGATAGCTCCAGCCTCCAAGGCTGCTTTTTGTCCATGCGGCACTCCAGCGGCATTCCAGCGTAGTAATAGTCTTGGAGTAGCATGCATACTTTATTGTTACTCCCTCTGTTGTTCCACGATGAATTCCCTTCAAACTTGCTCCACTTTGTCCAATAACACCTCCTCTGTTTCATCCCCTGAAACGGACCGTCTAGTCAAGTAACCAGATATTCCAATAGCAAGAAAGGTGCTCAGTATATGCAACGTATAAAGCAGCAGTGTTGTGTTAATTTACCTGAAGCGTCGGCAGAGGGGCTGATGTTTGTCTTGAAGCTGAAAGGATCTCTCGTGTACTTCACGTACCACTTCCTTCGAATGTTGTTGTCATCATCATCTGCATATGCATTGACCTGCTTGATATGGCAGAACTTGTCCCACTCAGGGCCAGATTCCCCTTCAGCTATGGAAGCGAGCAGGGAGATGTCACAGTGTAGACGCAAATCCCTTGGGTTTACGTCCTGCAAGTATCCAGGGAGTGTTTTCATGTCGTAGTCCTCCAGTGTGAGTCTATGAAGTGCTGGCAAACCCTCCAATACCTTCAACTCTGGGCATCTTATGATCATGAGGTCCGGCAAATTTGGCAGATGGCTGATCCTCTCCAGGCTAGGACATCCAGCCACCTGAATTTTCAAATCAGAACCAAAGTTTTCCAAAGCGCTTGGGTGCTCATGATGGTGTGGTAGTAAGAACTCTGGCCCAACATGCTTGATGGCTGGGGCACTTATAATTTGTTGCGTTGTTCGTTTATCTCCATTTTCGTTCTTGGCTACAATCTGAATTTCTCAGAGTTTGGGTCGATCCCAGGCGATGATTTCTTGAGGATAGATTCGTAGCAAGTTGAATTCCATCTTTGTAAATTTTTGGAACGAATGATGGAGATTTGGGTCGTTTTTCTTTTGATTTTCTGGTCGCTCTTTCTCCCTGTTCGTGCGTAGCAGAGGCACTGCTTTTCCTGTTCGTCTTTTGCGTGTGGGGAGACGAGCAACTGAGCACCAGCACCGTGCTCACCAGGCCCGAGCCGGTGCTCGCCCAGAGAGGCCGAAGGCCTGCGCCAAGCAGCAGGAGCCGCGTGCTCCCAGAGCCCGAGCGGCGCTCGCCCAGGTGGCCATCCTCTCGTCGGTCTCCTCCCTGTCTCTACTTCCTTCGGTGCTTGCATCTGGCCGGCGGCGAGCAGACCCACCGCTGGTTGTTCCTCTCTCCATCTCCGCCCGGTACGTGCAACCCAGTGCCGCGCGGTAGCTGTTTCCCTCCGTTCGTGCGGTTTTTCTCTCGGTTCTGTTCGGCTGTCGGTCCTTTATACTGCTACTAATTTAAATATCTGAAAAATAAAAGGAGCCTCGTTAGGAAGCTGCATTCTCATGGCACTGGCAGCATATATATGAACATTTAGTTGGCAACCTACGTACATTTTCAGGCTCACAATGAATCCGCAAGCCAGAATAAGCTGTATCATAACATTTGTTTTGTAACATGACGACTCACAACTTAATTATATGTACAAGGCTCTGTATTCTCAGGTGGTAACCTGCATCCACAGTAACACAGATTCGAATAAAAAAACTAATTCACATCACATCGCATTCTAGTCACCATGAATTTATTTGCAGTGTCCAACATCTGACTGCCTCACGACGACCCGCAGCGTAGTAATCGGCTCCATTGCTTCTTCTTCGGCTGCTTTTTGTCCAATAGTGCTAGAGACGTATGTAGTAATAATAATAGTCTTGGAGTAGCATGCATACTTTATTGTTACTCCGTCTGTTGTTCCACGATGAATTCTCTTCAAACTTGCTCCACTTTGTCCAATAACTCCTCTGTTTCATCCCCTGAAACGGACCGTCTAGTCAAGTAACCAGATATTCCAATAGCAAGAAAGGTGCTCAGTATACGCAACATATAAAGCAGCAGTGTTGTGTTAATTTACCTGAAGCGTCGGCAGAGGGGCTGATGTTTGTCTTGAAGCTGAAAGGATCTATCGTGTACTTCACGTACCACTTCCTTCGAATGTTGTTGTCGTCATCATTTGCATATGCCCTGACCTGCTTGATATGACTGAACTTGTCCCACTCAGGGCTAGATTTTCCTTTAGCTATGGAAGTGAGCAACAGGACATCACAGTCTAGATCCAAATGCCTTGGGTTTACGTCCTTCAAGTATCCAGGGAGTGTTTTCATGTCGTAGTCCTCCAGTCCGAGTTTCTGAAGTGCAGGCAAACCCTCTAGTACCTTTAACTCTGGGCACTCTATGATCACGAGGTTATGGAAATTTGGCAGATTACTGATCCTCTCCAGGCTAGGACATCCATCCACCTCAATTTCCAAATCAGAACCAAAGTTTTCCAAAGTGCTTGGGTGCTCATGATGGTGTGGTAGTAAGAACTCTGGCCCAACACGCTTGATGCGTGAGGCGCTTTCAATCTGTAGGAACTCCAAGCTGGGGAGCTGGAACAAGCTGTCAGGTAGCTCCGCGCAATAAGGCAAGTCTTCCATCGTTAGAATCCTCAAGCATCCAAGGGGCACATTAGGTGTCGACGTCATCCACCGTGGAAGTCGTTGACCAAAGTACCCTTCGATTTCTAGAGTTTCTAAGCAAGGCGGAGGGCAGAGCTCATCAAACACCTTCTCGATGTGTTGCTGCTCTTCCTGTCCACTAGTGCACTGTAAGCACAGATAGCTGAGGTGCACCTTTTCACCAAGCTTAACCTTTATAGCAAATGTGGAATAAGATACATTCTCCAGGCCACGAATATCAAGACTCGTGAGCCGGTTAAGAGGTCCTAATTCTTCCAAACTACACCAATCACCCTCCACGTGGGCAGGAAACCCCTTCAATACCCTTAAATTAGTTAGGCCACTGAAACCCCTGGGTATATTGTTTATACCTGAGTTAAGAAGGCTTAGATACCTCAGCTGACGTAACTTTCCAATGCCCACAGGAAGCTTCACCATTCTTTTACAATTATTAAGGTCAATGCACTGCAATAATTTCATCTTGGCTATTTTTTCTGGCAGCCTAGATGTGTCAGTGCCAACTAGGGACAAATACCTCAAGTGTTTGAGTTGGACCAATGATTTAGACAATGCATCAAAATTTGCATCTTCTATATGTAGGGTCCGCAAACTTGGAAAACATGACAGTGAATCACCTGGGTTGATCTTAATTTTCCCAACAAAAATTAGTGTTCGTAGTGATATATGTGCTTGCAGAGAACTCCACCCTAGCCCAATTGATTCTGATCCATTGGTTTTTAGTGATATCCGAATAATATTTTGTGGATTAATATTGTTGATAAGGCCAGCCTCACTTTTGTTTGCTATCAGTGCTTCATCTCTAGTCAAATACTGAGCAAATGAACGAACAATATCATGCATATTGCAAACTCCGTGGTCCACATACCTTGGATCTGGCTCTAGAAGGTTCCTAGCTATTAATTGGTCATAGTATTCTTTTCCTAATACTTCTAAATCTTTTGAGTTTCCATGAACAAATCCTTCACTAATCCACATGGCAACAACTTGCTCAACCCAGAACACCATGCTCTTGGGGAGGAGGGCGTAGTGCAGAAAGCAAGACTGCAACTTTGGGTGCAAATCTTGATAGCTAAGGTATACTGCATAGTTTAGCTCTTCAGGCATTTGAGATACTGACCATGTAGAATCATTTAGGACATTTTTCCAGTCGCTTCGCCTTATGTTTTTCTGGCGGAGAAGGCCTCCTATTACTTTGACCGCGAGAGGCAAACCATCACATTTTGCTATAATCGACATTCCAATGTCCTTCAATGCATCAACCTTTGGTTCGTCATTGTTTTCGTTTCCGACCACCTGCAGCAGCAACTTAAGCTTGTTAATTGAATGGAATATGTAGATATAAATACACTTGGTCATAATCGGAAGCAAAATAAAGTGCTAAAAAACAATAGTGTGTGCAGAGGCAAAATTCACATGCGACGTTCTAAGCGTATGACCCATGTACCAGTCCACTAAAATAGATGGAAAAATCATCGTATATGTATATCACTACGGTGCAATTAGGTGACGTCTGTGACTGTGTACAAGAATAGTGTTCTCATCAGTCACTATCATTACCAACTCTCGTCTACCTGATGTTTATAGTCACTCCAGTATTTATCGTATCTTTTATTTAATTTTTTCTTATTTTATTAAAAAAGGTTGTACAGTATGCCAGACTACTTCTCACTGCCAAGTACTGACACTGATAAGTGATAAAAAAGCACAAAATGTATGCCAGATTACTGCATCTTCACTGCCAGTAACCGACAATGACAGTATTTAAACTCAAGATCTCAACATTCTCCTGAGCATCTATACCAGCAGAGCTATACAACACTTGTGACTATACAACTGATGCTATTCTTTTAACTACACAATTTTGAATCTTATATTGCATATTTGATACTTTAAATGATCTCAAATGAAAAGGTTGTTAACTGCAAAGTTGTAGATCGATCTCATCGACTACTAGCTCTACTATTGACTTTGTCTCCATTCGACATCAATAACCATCTCAAATCCCATTGGTGAACTTACATAGAATATTTTGATATGTAAACCATCTTAAATTAAAAAGTTGTTAGCTACAAAGTTTTAAATCTTTTTGAACGTATAAAGCTTATCTTATCAAACATCATATGAAAAAGTTATTATTTTTTCGTAAAATAGCCTATCACTGTTGGTTGTAGCCACAGACCGGCCAAGACGGGTGGTCCTTCACTGCATGTTCGTGGCTATAACCAGCAGTGATAGTACACTGCCTGTCACTATCACTTGTAGCCACGATTCGTTCGTGAAAGTTCGATTCGTTCGTGAAAGTTCATCTATCACTGTCAGTTGTACTATCACTACCGGTTCCAAAGCAACCAGCAATGATGGTCCGACAATGATGGCCTGTGTTTGCGGTAGTGCTAGGTCCTATGCTACCCACTTGCCTATTAAGAATGGTATGAGCTATCATGTCAGCCTGCACTATGGCACTTAAGGCCATGTTTGGATGTTGTAGCATTAAGAGACGTAGTATTAAGAAACAACGATTTTAGAACCTATAGATGTGGTAAACCATGATTTAGCAACAAAGAGGTCTAGATATGAGTTTATAAAACTGTAAAGAGACTACAAATTTAGCAAAACTCTGGTTTTCAAAACCATAAAATTTGTTGCATCAAAACACTTCATACAACTCTAATAAATCAAAGTATTTCATAAAAGCATGGTATTTTTCTAAAACTCCAAAAATACATCTGCATCCAAACAGGGCCTAAGATTTTGAACTTGCTACATTCAAGAATTGTATATGTAGTAGAAGTATTATTTTTATAAAAATATAGAATAATCAAAATTAAATTACCAGTGTCGATATGACATAGTATTTGAGTCAAAATTTATAAAATTATTTGAAATAAAAACTTATAAACTTTTTTTGTCATGCCATGGTAATGTAATTTAAAATAAATTATCAGTGTCATTTATATGTGGTTTGTTAAGTAACAGTTTAGCACTTGATGATCTATTAACTAAAAATATCCTAATGTATGTATGTTTGATTGGTCGATATATTAACCCAACTTTATGTTAATAACCGAAATGTATAGCATGGATCATGGAGGATGCAAACTATACAACCACGATGTTGTCAGAAATTGGTCCTGCAATCGGCCAGGTTGAAGGTGAAAGAAGGAACCCGAGAAACCAGAGGATTTATTTTAACGAACATCTGTCCCTGCTGATGGTTCAGTAATTAACTAATCGGTCCCAATACAAGCCTACATGAAGCTAGTCCTCGTTTGAAACCCAAAGATTGGGTATATGATCCTAGAAAATAAATTCGTCCCTTTGTGACATTTGGTTTATTTTTTGATTCCAATTTGACACTATATGTTCAATTTCGTTGCAACTTATCATGAGATTATTCATAAAAGGACCAAACACCCCTGGTAGAAAAACGAATGGACGGAAGTCAATTATTAGGATCCAACTGGAAAGGTTATTAAAGTCTGCACATCTTGACCCGAAGAAGCTACGTTTTTCTCCCTTATTCATACTCTCTTGGATGCAGGTAAGCCTAATGTGATATCCCTTGTATCCTTAGCTTTTTAACCATTCTAGAGATGAGACAAGTGAGGCAAGTTACATGGACAATTACTCAAGTGTCTATGGTAAAACCTGTCAATCAGGATATATGCCAAAGGCCCCGTGAGTACTTTTCCTAACTTTTTACGCCATGTTCAGAATAGAACTTTAAATCATTGATTTTATTTTAACATGTTTACAGGATCTAGTAAAATTATAATAGTTTGAAAAGGTTGTTAGAGAAAAGGATAAAAGTTACATATGTTATATGTTATTTTAATGTCTAACTCGATGAGATATTTAAAAAGTTACACTCCTATCACCTAATAATAGGACTTCTGAAAATTTAGAACAAAATAAATTAGGCAACAAGAGAAAGCCTAACATTCCCATCATTAAACAGTAATGTCCAGTCCTGATTGGCTTTAATAGTACAGGCTATAAATTGCTGATTCTTTATCAGACCGTGGAGGATGGGACTTGGTCTTGGAGATATTAAACCTAAGCACCAGACGCCCTTTGCAACGAAAGGATACAGTAGAGTAAAAGTTTAGAAATCTTAATCTCATGACCATCTAAAGAGTTGAGGCTCTCAAAAAAATCTATAGAGTTGCGACCACAAGTATTAGTAACAATGTAATAATGCTTGTACATGAGCTCTTACGAAACTTCACAAGCACCTACAGTCATTTGTGTAATGTAAGATTTTTTTTTTAAAAAATATTACTACATGTTACTAACTTTATTATTGTTTGTAGTTTACGCTTATTCCTTTTAGGCTTTTATTTCGCCTGTTCTTTATCATGCTCTGTGTTCATGATTCTTTAATGACATTTCAGTACTATAGAAATGGAGTTCGCCATCACTATTTTTATTCTATTAGAAACATCGGTAAAAATATATCACCTCCGGTAATTGAACCGTTGATAAAAATGGTTTTCACCACCATTTGTGGCAGTGAAAACCGGTTTTGAGTATATAGCCGGTCAGAAATCCTAGCCCATTCTCACTCCCTCACTGACACCCCACCTACTGACCACCTCTCTCTCCCTTACTCGAGCACTTCCTTCCGCCCCCTCTCTCCCTCACCAGCACTCCCTCCGGCCCCCTCTCTATCCACTGTAGCACCGCGGCCCTAAGATCGGATCTGCCATCGGCGCGGGGGCAGACACCACCCATGGCCCTCAGCAACATGGCGGACGCCGCCCAACATAGAGATGGACCTCGATGTCACAATCCTGGCCGCTAGGGGCAGCTAGCGTAGACCATCATGGATGAACGCAGGCACACATGACACGTGTATTTTTTAATTATTTTTTTATTCAACTTTCAATATCGGTTTCAATGTGGCGGCGATGAAGGTGAGCATCACCGCCGAATCGCAAAACCGGTGGTGATTGTGGTTTTCAAGCAAGCGGTGATAATGTTTGTGTATAGTGTTTTGAAAGTGGTTTACAGACCCTAGATTTCTAATATTAATGCTAAAACAAATAACTATTTTGTACAACCATGCGCATAAGGGCATCTTTAGTGTAGATTTTCTTTATGTGGTTTCTAAGAGTGCCACATCATTTTATAGGTTTAGGTTGATGAATGAAATGATTCCTCTCAAGACACCATTTTATAAATAGATAGTAAAGCAAATGTGAAGAAAATGCGCAAGATTACCGACATCTGAATAAATAGTGTAGCAAATGCGCATGCATGAATGTGTAACAAAATAAAGCTATAAATTAACTTATACGAACCTGCTTCTTGAGCAAAGACCAGGCATCTTCTTGCTCTAATTTGTTGACATGGTGGTAGGGCACCTCCGCCATCATGCCTTTGGCGACCATGTCATGTCTTGTGGTAACGAGGACACAACTACCTTGAGCTAGGACGCTTAATAATGGAGTTTTGAGGACACCCTCCCATGCATGGTGGTCCCAGACATCATCCATCACCAATAAAGTCTTGCAGTCCTTCAAGGTTTCCTTAAGGGTTCGCTCTAGTGCGGCCTTTGTGTTTCTTGGTGCTTGATGGTTTCCTTGTGTTTCAGTGATAGCTCTCTCTAATAGATCAACATCGCTAAATTCTTGGTTGACACTCAACCATATTCTCTTTTGAAACTCTTGTTTGATAAAGTCATGATTAAAGATCTTCTTGGCAAGGGTGGTTTTGCCAATCCCTCCTACTCCCACAATAGCATAAACCATAACACTTTTGTGTTCATGTACATTTTTGTCCTTCTTCGTGAGCAAATCCACAAGATTTCTTGTGTCCTCCTCAATCTTCTCACCAACCACACCTAATTCATCCTCCCCTGTTGTCTCACGCCTAGCGCGAAGGGAGGATTCTACCTTTTTCGTGTTGTCCTCATAAGATGCAAGGTTAATGAAGTTGAAGGTTTTGCTACGCTTCTCAATGTCATCTAGCCTCTCATTAAGACGTTTTAAGCGATTACCGATGTCATGAGCATGGAGAGGATTCCTCATACAAAAGAGCAAGGGATTGAAGCAGCCCATATCACAACTTTGACCCCGTTCCATCGCCTTTAGCTGGCACAAATCAAGGATGTTGGTAGCATCATACATGGCATTCCTAAGCTCTCTCACCCATGATTTCACACTCTCGTCGCTGATGTTCCTCCTGTCAGCATCGGCGAGGAACCTCTTAAGGTCCCCAAGCTTCATCCCCATCTTTTTTATCTCATCGGGAACACATAAGAGCAGATGCACCTCTTCTTTAGCGATCTCCAACAACATGTCTTGGAGGTAGGATGCTAAAGCATCCAGTACCACCGTCATTTTTGCTGCTTCGATATCTACAAAATCGAAATTAGATAAAAAATTACGTGTTTTGTTTTAAAGGAAAGGTAATCTTGATGGTAAAAGTACCGAGGCCCCTATAACCTTGGCACTATTATTCAAAAGGGAACACTGCAACAGTAGATGGGTACTAGAATAATCACATTGAAATGATAACTGAGTACTTTTGGTACCAGATCTGGCGCATAGTAGCAAGCTAAAACGATGACTGAGTTAACAAATTAATGAGTAGCTAGCAGACGAGAATATGATGAAGTTTGATCTATGGATGATGTTGAAATATTATATACTTGGGCACCTAAAAATCGAAAGCAACTACACCAATCTCAAGCCGTCACCCTTGTGTGAGTATATTTGTGAGTGGAAGAAGAGTATAATATCTCCAACAAAAACTAGAAAGAAAGAAAGAAACAAAGAAAGAAAGCAGATGGAAATAAAAATAGAGAGGGCCGGGAAAGACTAGGCATATGCACCTTGATTTGCAGCGGGGAAAAGAGAATTAATGCTGTGTGTGTCCTTCGGTTCCGGCGTCAAGGAAACGGACCTGTTGAGCGATGGCTGGAACTAGAAGTACGTAACGTTTGACCAAGTGCCGGCGTGGTTTGCCTAGCAGTTGCACGGTTGGAGATGCCTGGATCTGGCCTCTGGCTCGGTGTGGTGTGGGCTACTACTCTGCTTGACGGACGCTGGCGGAGGTGGGAGTAGGTGGTGTCTGAAGGGCTGAGGGCCAATAGCGAGGATTGCGGCTAGCCGGCAACGGAGGCGTGAGCTAGGAGACGTGAGGTGTGCCTGCGGTGGCTATGCTGGGGCTGCTTTAGTTTGTGAACGAAGGCGACTTTATTTATTGTTGGGCATGACCACCTAGTTAACTGAGCTGGTAGTGGCAGATAATTTTTTTGTTTTACTCTGAACAGCTTCAAATATAAAAACACACACACACAACCACAAGGTAGAGGAGAATGTTTATATATAGGGATTTTTGTCCACAATAAAAGGAAGTTTGTAGCACACCATGATTTTGTGTCTCCAGCACACCCAAGCAAATAAAATGACTAGCTAGCCCACGGGCCCACTCTCCATTCCCTTTGCATGCGTTTTATTTCTCCGTCCCTAATCTCCTTTTCCCCCTCTGGTGGCCAACAAACGTGTTGTTGGCTTCGACCAGGCACACTAGATCTCTCCTTTGCCGCTGAGCAGTAATACAGATGCCACCGCCCAGCAACAACAGGGGGCCACCCTGGCCCATCAGCGAAGTGCAATGAGATTTTTTTTGTTTGTACCAAAGAGAGACTCTAGAAGTTTCTAGCTCCGTCGCTGGCTACTGCAATTTGTCCATCATCAACTTCTAGCGCTCGAAATCCCTACCTCTGGCTTTGCGTATTTTTTCCCTAACCACTCCACCTGTAAGATGTTTGTGTTTTTTGAGACCATAAGACGTTTGTGTTCTTTTGAGATATTCGTCCTCTCCATTTTATGTCATATTGTTTTGAAATGAGTATTTGGGATATGAAGTGAATTCAAATGAAAAATTGTCAACTACAAAGTTTTATAACTTTCCAAGTTCTACAACTTTGGTTTTGGTCATTTTTCCATTCGAGGTCATTTAAAGAATTTCAATTTCAGATGTGAGGAAATTCAACCGTAATTTTCCTTGGACAGATGATTTCAAATGAAAAAGTTGTCAACTACAAAGGTGCATAACTTTTCAAGATCTACAACTTTTGTTTTGGGATTTTCTCCATCCGAGGCCATTTAAAAAGTTCGAATTTTGAATTTGAGAAATTAAACATAATTTTTGTTGAATAGATGATTTCAAATGAAAACATTGTCAACTACAAAGTTGCATAGCTCTTCGAGATCTACAACTTTTGTTTTGGTCGCTTCTCCATCCGATATCCTTAACTACAACTACACACCCACTTGTGACTATAGAACATATGGATTGCTTTGTTATTAACTTCTATGAAATCTTGCAAACCAAATAGAGAGACATCATAACGACTTTAAATAAAAAAGTTTTGATCTACAAAGTTGCATAACTTTTCAAGGTCTACAACTTTTGATTTGGTCGTTTCTTCATCCGAAATCTTTAACTACCACTACACACTCACTTGTGACTATAGAGCATATGGACTCCTTTGATATTAACTCTATAAAATCTTGTGGTGTATATTTAGACATTCAAATGATCTCAAATCAAAAAAGTTTGTACTAAAAAGTTGTAGATCTTGTCGAGTACTACAACTTTGGTATAGTCTTCATCAGACATCATATGAGAAAGTTACTAAGTTCATATCACTGCCGAATCAAGCCATGAACTGGTAGTGATAATATGACTGGTGCTTTTAGCTAAAAATCGCAGTGATGACCCAATATCATTGCCGGTTCATAGCTCAAACTGACAGTGATATCATTGCCAGTTTTAGCCACAAACATTGTCCAATGTGGAAATGAGTCGAAGGGAAGAGAGTGTCAAGGGCAATATGGTCCTTTGACTGAGCAAGGTGTGTCATGGACAAAACTAATGTTTTCGCAACGTGTTTGTGACTAATTCATTGAGTACAATGCGCTGTGCGCAAATCCACTTTTTCTGAGTGTCCCGTGGACAAAAATCCTTATAAATATCAACTGATGAAGCAACCACACCATAAGGGAACAGAGATGGGGACAACATGGAACTTTTGTATAACCGGAAACCACGACGATATATATATATATATATATATATATATATATATATATATATATATATATATATAGGTTGGGTTTGAATTACAACAGATGGTTGCAATCAACTCTGAAATTACGAATAGCTTATGATCTGCCCATTATATCTAAAAAAAATGATCGGTGGCTGGTCCAATGCGACCTCTAGGGACTAGTTAAGATTATTTTTGTTTTTTTAAAAAGAAACAGATCGACAAGTGCTGAATATGGAGTGCTTACAATTACAGAACAAGATGATCGACGAGCTCGCTCGCTGGCAGCTGTCACCTGGCACCGATCGGACCTGTGCGCCCTGAGAATAGATCGACAGAGGGGATGATTGGATCAACAGATGAAGCAGATGAATGAAGCAAAACCAAAACGGAAGAGAGGAAGGGGGCGACATACAATTTTTGTATAACTGGAAACCACGATGATGGGTATCTTCGCCGAACAAATACGGAAGAAGTTAAAGATGGGGTTTGAATCAAAACGAATGGCTGCAATCAGCTCTGCAAATAAGAATGGCTTATTCGTCAGTGGTTCGTTCTATGCGATCTCTAAGGAGGGTGAATATTTGAAATAAAAGAAAAAGAAACAGCTCGAGGAGAAGTGCTGAATCAATATTGGGTGCTTACTGCTTACACAGTTACCGATCAAGACCACGATGATGGGTATCTTCGCCAAACAAAAAATGAAAGTTGGGTTTGAATCACAACGAATGGATGCAATCAACTCTGCAAATACGAATGGCTTATTATTCGTCAGTGGTTGGTTGGCTGAATACGACCTCTAAGGGAGGGTCATTCTTTTTCATTATTTCAAATAAAAGAAAAACAGACAGATCGAGCAAAGTGCGTACAGTTACCGAGCAGGACTGCAAGACGATCGACGAGTTCGCAAGCTCGCAGCTGGCTCCTTCCGATCCGAGGCTCTCGCGCCCGGAGACGAGAGTGGACGGATCGATCAGCAGAACAGTGATGTGTGTGACATGAATGAATGAGAGCCAGATGATGGGGATAGAGAAGCGCGTAGAAGCAGAGGAGGCCCGCATGCTTTATACACACACTGCCTACGACGGAGGGGAGAGGACGCTTGTATCCACCTGGAAGCAAGCAAGGGATACATTTTGCAGCGGCACGAAGACACGAGGGCCCGGGTCGCCCAGGAAGGAATGTATCCTGAGTGCTTTTGCTTTAGGCCGCGGCGTTGGAAGCATGTTGCAGCGATCCATCCTGATGTCGTGTGAGGGCTTTTGCTTTTGTCCACTGGAATTGGAAACGGCAAAGCATATGTTGCAGCGAGAAGCAAGGAATTTATACAAGCTGGTCGTGTGCTTTTGAGCATCTGAAAGCACGTTGCTTTAGGGCACTCACAATGCAGACTCTACTATGGAGTCTAAGTCTATTTATTATCCTCCTATTTATTATACTTTGCTGATGTGGCAGTCTATTTATTGAAGAGAGAGGGAGAAAAAACTAGACTCCAAGTCTTATTTAGACTCCAAGTCTATGATATCTTCGAAGTAATAAATGACTTAGACTCTATGGTAGAGTCTACATTGTGAGTGCCCTTAGGCCGCGTAGGGAACCATCCGAAGCATGTTGGTCCCGTGCAATGCAGAGCAAAATGCTGTAGGAGTACGTACAACTAACTAGAGATGCCCTATTGCCCTGAGAAACGCAACAAGTAGGCAACGCCGTTAGGAAAAAGCAAAGGATGGCCAAGGATCCGATTCCCTTCAGGTTGATAGGGCCGTTGCACAAATTAAACTAAGAAGGTAATTAGAGCCAGTTTTGCCAGCTGGGAGGAACTGGAAGGCGTGCATCTCTACCTTTTGATGCGTGATGCCTCACAGGTGAACGTGGAGCACCGTTTCTGTTCAGGCCTTTGATTCAGAAGGTAACACTTTTTATGTTTTCGTCCATTTGTTCTAAGAAATCGTACGGCCAAACTAGGAAACTCATATGCGCGTCTGGGCAAAGCCGGATATGAGCCAGATGACGGGTAGTTCCTCGGCACGCCGCATGGGACGGCTGGGAGCCATCGGAGCGGAGCACACGGTTATATGGGTCGAAGTCGACGGCACGGTCATTGGCAAACACAAAGACAGTGCCGTCAGGGAGGAGGTGGAGGAACGGCCGAAAGGGTACAGGTTGTTCTCGGCGTCGGGCTCCGTCGTCTCGTCCATAAACGGAAAGAACGTCAGCGCCGGCGCCGGCGCCACGTCATCGGCGTGCGGGAAGTACTCGAGGTTGGACTGCCGCCGCCCGCCGAGGATCAGCACGCGGCCGTCGGGGAGGATCATGTCGGTGGCGTACCACCGCCGCGCGGCGAGGAACGACGGGAGCTCGACCCTGCCCGTGGCCGGGGAGAAGAGCCGCGCGACGCGGTCGCCGTTGGAGAAGCCGCCGGTCTGGAGGAGCGTGCCGTTGGGGAGCAGCGCCCCCGAGGAGCACCACGGGTTGGTGGCCAGCGGGTACGGGTGCAGCACGTTGGAGCGGAGGTCCAGGAGCACCGAGTGAGCCGTGCGGTCGGCGCCGTCGGCGGTGGCCGCGCACGGCGCCAGCGCGGCCAGCGAGATGTTGGAGGGCCCCGTGTCGGTGCGGTCGAACATCAGGACGAAGTCCCCCGGCAGCAGCTGCATGTGCATCGCCGAGACGCCGATGCTCGCATGGAGGAGCTGCCATTCTCCCTGGAACGACGAGGACGGTGTGGTGGGCTCCTGCGACGGGGCATCATCGGCGCCGGCGGCATTGGCAATACAGCTGGCGATTAGGAGGAGGTGGAGAAGCAAGGATCTTGGCTTGGGCATGGCTGCTGAGCATGCATCCATGCATGCGATCTTTAAGCCTTTTCATGCATTCTTGCGATGTTGATAAGCTAGGTGTAGGTTTGTAGCTAGCTTGTGTACAGAGTGTGTTGCGTTGCATTGTGATGGTACAGCCGTACAGGGAAGGTTGCATTGCATTGTGTTGGGTGGAGGGTTGGTTCAGGGAAGGTTGGAGGGACGAGGGAAATGGGGAATACGCATTTGATGCTTCGAACAGGGATACACGATTCAAAGAGTCAGAAATTTCGGACCAGACTTCATTTAACCCGTCAAAATATTCATGTTTAGCTAGTATTTAGCTGAATCTTTGCCACAATTTGATCAAGAGGCACAGAGACGAAACAGATGATTATAGTTTGATAAGTTTGAACTTTTATACTGAAGGAAGAAATTGTGAGTTTGTTTGAACTATATACTGGGCAAAATATAGCAATTTCTGAGCATTAACAATTGACGTAGGTGAACTTCGTAAAGATTGAGTTCACTGCCTCAGTGACCGGTTTAGATTGGGACCTCAATTTGCATCACAGCTCTAAACCAATCCACCATCACTGAGGCGGTGCGACCCTCATTGAGTGACCGGTTAGATTGGGACCTCAACTTGCACTGCCTCATCAAAACTCTAGACTCTAAACTCACAATGTATAACCATGTACTGCCGCTCCACAAGTGCCACTCATGTTCTATATACTTAGAGCCCGTTTGGTAGGGCTTCAAATTCTTCTAGAAACATTTTGGATCCAGATTCTCTTAGAAAACATTTTGGACGATGAATCAAAGTCACCTTACCATTTGGATGGAAGAATCAAAATCATTCCGAAACCACATTTTCACGGTTTCTTGCTCCTAGGCACCCTTATATATCTACCTATGATGTGTGCCCATTGCTGCCACGCCCTTAAGATACACGTATTTGGAGCTTCATGAGTAGATATATATAGGTAGGTCACTTGGATAGTTGGAAACTGATAGAAAGAAAGAATATGATTTACAAATATAAATGGTTTAGGGCATGTTTATAGTTTATACAAGTTATTTATAGCGCAATACTTCAACTAGCATTTTGTATTCGATAATGATAGGACGAACGTCGCATGCCCGCACTCTGCCTTGCTCTCCTTCGGTCCATTTCTCCACAAAAAAAGACAGTGCCACTCGCCTTCTCTAGAACGGGGCCGCTCGCCGTAGGCAGAGCACCCGCCCTTCGTGGCCTTATCTCTAGTGCGATGACACTGACCCAGGCGCCCGTCCCGCGTTGCTCCACGCCCATCCACCTCGCCCGCTGCAAAAGGGGAGGTAGCGGAGGCATGCGCCTACACCTGGGGAGGCCTTGGGAGGCCTGCGCCTACGCCCCCATCCACCTCGCCCATCGGCAGGAAGGGGAGGCTTGTGCCTGCGCCTGGGTGTATGCTGGGCCGTTGACGTCCCCCCTGACCAACGCATGTTGAAAGCATATGTTTTAAGTGTTTCTGATGTTTCAGAGGTATGTTGCAAGTGTTTCATATGGTTGTTGCAAAAGTAGATCAGAATGTTGCAAATGTTGCAAAGGATATACACATATATTGCAACCGTTTGTTCCAAATATTTCATCTGTTTTTCAGACGTATGTTGCAAATGTGTCTATTTAGATGTTGGATATGTTTTACACATATGTTGCAAGTGTTTTATCTGGATGTTGCATATATTTTGCAATGGCTTTTCAAGTGTTTTTCAGGTATTTTTTCAAGTGTTTCAGATGCATGGTTTAAGTGTTTCATCTATCTTCAGATGTATGTTGCAAATGTTTCATCTGGATGTTTCAGAAGTAGATTGGGTGTTGCACATGTTGCAGTGGCGCCGGTGGCTAGCGGACAGCGGCCTGCCGCAGGGCTACGTCTCCTACCTCGCGCAGTGCACCTCTCCCTCTCCTCTCCCTCCCCTCCCCTCCCCTCCCTTCCCTTCCCACCATCTCACCGTGACAGTTCATGCTCGGCGGGGAAACCCTACTCGACGAGCTCATTAACACCCGCTGAGGTGGTGGCCGTGGGTCGGCTGATGATAGAATGATGCCCGTGTGGTGGCCCCGCAGCAAGCTGAGGTTCGTGTCATCCGCTCGCTATGCACGGGAAACAGAGCAGCCACGGGCGTCCATCCGGACGTCCAGGTGCTAGTCATGCCGTTTTGTATTTAGATTTAACCCCCTGTACAAGACTCCTTTCACCAAGTCTATGAATATTTGTATTAATATGTTTGCCATTATTTAATTGGCTAGGTGCATTTGGTTTGTGTCCACATCTTCCTGTACCACAAGTATATACAAGTGTTATAGTTTCTTACCAAGATCACACAATGGACCTTGTCTATAGAGATCCAAGCCCACACTAGTTGGCAAGCTCCACGGGCGACGCTCTAGCCGGCTAGGAGTAAGCTCCAAGAGTAATAAACATAATCCACCGGCTTGAACGCGAACCAAGTGCTCTGGGAGATGAAGAACAGATTGGTGAGCTCTCTAATGCAGTTTGGAGGCTCAAACTCTCATGGATTTGCAAGCGAATCAAAGGGAGAAGCTTGAGGGGATCCAAAGGTGAGTAAGAGAGGGAGAGAGCTGCTCTGTTCGCACTTGGGAAGAGAATGGTCGAGATAACCGTTGGGGGAAGCAGGAAGGTGATAGACATACCCCTGCTGTCCAACAATAACTTTTAAGTCGCGGTAGTGCCACTCGGCCCAGACAGCTTAGAAAATAGGATTGTGAAGCTTGTTGTCTTGGCTAAGGTTGAAGGATATTTTGGTGGGTGTTTGAGCACTTGATCACACAGATAAGCTTGCGTATTGTATCCCTCTTTATAGTACGGCATTTCCTAAACTCAATTTCAAAGCACAAAAAATTTAAATGCCTTTGAGTCGGTTGCCACTTTCTTTTGTAATTGGGGGTTCCACCATTGCATGTAGTATCCCCTTTCTCAGTATCACTTCATAAAGGCTTTGCAATCATCTTTGTCTCATCTCTTCGAGCAAACATACCTTAAGCATGTGATTTGAACTATTTCCATACATATGAGTTCACCCCATGGCTTCAAGTCACTTCTACTAAAGATTTGATTCTCAATACAATATGACTCCTCATAGCTCGATTAGTTCCTTGACTCAATGCAAGTACTCACTTCTTCACCTTAGCCATGGTACCTCGATCCTCAAGCTATCGCTTGCCCTTCACCTTTGCTTAGTCCCTCAAAACCCTTTCCTTGCTATCTTCACCTTATCAAGCCATACTCAAGTCACATCATATTAAGCATCCATTGAAAAACCAATTTTTTAATATTGTGATTCTTGCTAGAATATCTTCTAGATATGAATGTTGAGATCAATCAAGCTTTATTTTGATTCACATAGAGATATATATGAATCAACATCAATATGGTCAAGCCAATTCACGGTTCCTCATATCCTCTTTATTTTGGCTTGACACTCCTAACACTCTTTTCATTATCTATCTTCATACTTCTAGCTTGATCAAATCAATGCAAAGTGATTTTCTAAATCTTTATCCATACAAGCAAACCAACAAAGAGACCGACTTATATCCAATAAGAGTTGTGTGCTTTGTCATTTAACCTTCGCTTGGTATTTCTTCACTTATGCATTCTTGACTCATTCTTCAATCCTCGATCAAAGCTAGTCCATTATCCAACTCTTCTTGTTCATGTAAACCAAGCCACTATATATAGAGACCAATCCAAAATCATCAACTCATGTCTCATTTGCCATTTGCCAAATATGCTTGCTTTCACATGATGCTATGATATCCCACAACATAGAAGCCATTTCACTGATTCTATTTGCATTATTGTCTTTTGCTTGAACTAGATTGTTTCCATGATCTTCCAATACAACAATAATACACAACTTTGGTCTTGATTTGAACATTATATGGAATATCATGTGCAAGAAGTGTGCTACTTTTTATTGGCTCATCCTTCCTTTAAGAAGGTTATTATGGTTATTTGGTAATTGGTATTCACTTCTGTATTATAAAGGAAAGGATTTAAAAAAATCTTATATATATTCCAGTCACATACCATCTATTTCTATTCAGTCTCATTTTCATTCACAAACCCACATAGCAGGCGCCACATGTGGTCTGGGAACCGCCCCTACAAATGCATGATTTGTAGAGACGGTATGGTAGGGGCGGCTAGCCAAGCCACCTCTACAAAGCCTCACCAGCCGCCCCTACAAGTGATATGTGTAGTAGTGACACCTTATAGAACTTATAAGACAACAAATTAGACTAGAAAAAGGAGTTGTTAGTTTCTAGAAGGGGTGAATCAAGAATTTAAGGCAAGTTTGGGTATCAAGGGATAATTGTTGGACAATTAACAATTAGCTAAAGTTAATGCTAGCTCATCCAAAGCGGAGGCTAATATAGGTGAGTTAATATTTTAGTCAAGCCCTCAACTAACTATCAACCAATTAGTTACCTAATCTTAACTAACTTAGATTATTTTTTAGCCCCAGCTAATAATAGCTTTTTTAGGAGAGCCCCAGCTAATAGCTGCGTCCTAGCTAATCCAAACAAACCGCGTTAATGTGGGTCAGTTTGAGTTTCTACCACAAATGAAATGAGAGAGCTACTATTTAATTAGCAGGTGCAATATCATGTTCAAATCATCGTTTCTTCGCTCGTGATGCCAATGCACACCTTACCGCTGGCCTTTTCAATGCCGCCAGTCCGCCCGGTCCATTTCATATGTCCGTCCCTACGCTAGCGTGACAGGCGATGCTCCACGTCGTGCGCCACTGTTCTATGAAGTTCGGAGTCGCCCAACGCCTTGTCACCAACAGGACATGTTTAGATCTATTTAGCACTAAAAATTAGCTAGCTAAAGCTAAAGAGTACTATTTTTAGCTAACTAATTTTTAGTACGGGACGTTTGGATCCACCTGCTAATAGCTGCTAATAGTGTAAAGTAATCTGCTGCTTTTTCCTCTGTACACGTGGCAGGGGCAGGCGCCGAAAGGGCTCCCCTGCTGCTGCACTGGCAGGGGCAGGCGTCGAAAGGCTCCCATGCTGCACTGTAGCCACAGCAGGGGCAGGCGTCAAAGTCAGTCCTACTGTCACATCTAGTCACTATAGTAGCCTGGCAGCCTGGCATGTCTGTGTAATAGGATTAGATGGGTAGAGTTGTATATATAGCTTCCCACTGCAACTCAGTGAAGAGAGTTCAGTTTTGCCATCTCCTCTACAGAGCTCCGGCCAACGCCGGTGCTTGTGCTGTATGTGTGTGCGCTCTGTTCTCCCTTCCTCTTCTACCTCTAGCTATAGTGTGTGTGCGAGAACGTCGGTGAGCGGTTGACTCACCCGTGCGGGAGATCTTGGGACCAACAAGTTGTATCAAAGCAGTACAAGCGCCGTCGCTGGACTAACCGCTAGCGATGACGGACGGTTTGGAGATGGGCGACAGCAGCGGCGCTGCTGTGGCTGCCTAGCCACGACAGGAGGTCGTCGTGCGAACGGTGCGGGAGGTCAGCAGCACCAGTTGATCGACGCTGACTCGCACCAACTATGGCGAGTGGGCGGTGACCATGAAGGTCAAGCTCGACGGCTCTAGAATGCCATTGACAACGGCACCGACAACGAAGAAGATGACATGTCAGCATTGGAGGCTATCCTCGCTGCTGTGCCAGCGGAGTATAGGGAGCCATTGGGGACGAAGAACTCTGCTAAGGAGGCATGTGAGGCCATTGCAGCGATGCGCGTCGGCTACGAA